>NC_044928.1:21792278-21866093 GCF_003576645.1 Ipomoea triloba
GTATGCAAAAAACCCTGGATAACTGATCAAAACTCATCAAGATCAAATGCAAAGAAAAGAGTTGGTTTTGTGATAATAAAATCTAGAGTTAATTCCAACAATGGTCCTCCGACTATATTGATTTTTTAAAATTGGTCCCTGACTTTTAATTTGAATAATTTAGACACTTGACTTTCAAATTCTTTCCAATTTAATTCTTTTGTCCGATGAAGGTTAAGTGGAAGTTAAATTAAGGGGTAAAATAGTCATTTCATATATATATATATATATATATATATATATATATATATATATATATATATATACATATGTATATGTATGCAAAAAACCCTGGATAACTGATCAAACTCATCAAGATCAAATGCAAAGAAAAGAGTTGGGCATACTTCTTTTTTCTTTAAGAAATTAGTCACAACCATCTGAGCATCAACACCAGGACAATAAGAATTTATGTTCCTTTTAATATTTCAGAATTCCACACTTGTTGCACCTACATTTGAGAAATTCCCCATCATCTCCTTGAACAACCGAAAACTTTGCACTGGCTCAATGTTCGCTTTTACACAGTCAACTACGAACTTCATGTGACCAACCCCAATCTTCCTATTCCCCTTAAGAAATTGTCTTGACAATAATGAGAACAGTGAATGATTGTGACGCTCCTCAAACAAGTGAGTACAATTACTCGCATATCTAAAAGCAACGTGAGCCCTACACCCAACCCTATTCGAAACTCTCCGCCTCTTTCTAACAGAACACTCAACACCATCCAATTCTACTGCTGAAGAGCTATCCATACAAACGGCATTCTTAAAACCCTCCCTACTACAAACAATATATTTCCAAACTATCGCCCCATCACAAGATTTTTTCATCGTGTTGTGTCGAATATCAAACCCCACAACTGAAGCATACTTAATATAAAATTCAACAGCAGAATCCAGATCAGGAAAAATCTTCCCAACAATAGGTTTAACCGAATCTTCACAAACAGGAACATGATATTTTGTCAAACCAGGAGAAATATTCAAACGATAAGAATCACATTCACATGTGTGTCCAACTACTTTAAATTAATGCACCATTATGTAATAAATGCAAAAAAATGTATAACTCTTGAGACTCTACCATAAACTATATACAATAAATAATTAGTGCAAGTACTTAAACCACAGTAAGCATGTAAATGATATTAAATGTGCACCAGTACTAAACAGAGATGCATCTACTTGAAATCAACAAAAAAAAACTAAATATTACATACGTAAGTCATAGTATGCACGTAAATCATATAAAAGATGCACCTAATACTACCCAAAGATGCTTCGACCTGGAATCAACAAAAAACAATTAAAAATAAATACACAATATATATGCTATTAAAAATAATTTACGTATTTACAAAAGCAACTAAATTATAACAAAAATGCACCAGTTATCTATGATAAAATAAATACAATTAAACATGAATTGCACCTACTTATAAGGCAATGTGCATATAGTTTGTATACATAATGCATCCAATACACAATATATATGCAATTAAAAAATAACTTAATTATTTACAAAAAATAACAAAAAATGCATCCAATATTGGTAACAACGCATATAATACACGAACTCAAAACACAAACAGTACCTAACTCCATTGCGATCGTATGAGCCAACAGCAATCGATGAAGACTTTGAAATTGGTAAACACCAACTGGGAACTCCTCACGATCAACAAACTCAGACCTGTTGTTGGCCGAAGAAATTAGTAAAGAAGAATTGGGATGCCTATGTGAAACAAGAACTATGACTCCTACACGATCAACAAACTCATACCTGTAGTTTGACGACAAATTTGGTAAGGAAGACTTGGGGCTCCTACGCGATCACATGAGGTGTTATGCGAATAACATTAACAGATTAGGAAATAAAAAGCAAAAAGACAAGAAACCCCTTACCGCCGGCTAGACGCGAAAAATCCTGAGCAACTATTGACGTTGGATGAAAGATGATCAACGACTTGGGTTTGTTCTTATTTCTTACCTGGGCGCACAGTACGCACGTGAACGGCTATATATATATATATATATATATATATATATATATATATATATATTTTTTTTTTTTTTTTTTTTGGTTCAGGTGTGGTTCTGCTCTCCCGTGCGGTCACACACCACTCAATGTTACAAATACACCACTCAATGTTAAGAAACACACCACAGTGCATATTTGTGTGGTGTGTTTCTTAACATTGAGGTGTATCGTAACATTGAGTGGTGTATTTCGTAACATTGAGTGGTATGAACCGCACGGCGCATGGGAGAGCACGACCGCACCTGAACCTGACACTATATAATATATATATATATATATATATATATTTGAAATACTAATGGGAAATGGGCATTCAATGCTATCATTCAAGTTCATGGGAACTTTATTGAAAACCTTTTAAGGAAGATCATCCTCAAAAGAAGCTCATACAAGGAAGAACAAAAAGAGCCGTTAGACAAATACAACTTGTCTAACGCCTAAAAGTCCAAATGCAAGACAAATTGGTGATAAGCGAGAACATCTCTTTTTTTGGACTAAAGTATACTTATACATTAATAAGATAATGGTCATTACCGTATGAATATGAAGCTGCACAAGTTAAGAGATATAGCAGTAGATTTTGGGGAATTGTGACAGTTTTTGGACAACTATTATTAGCACTTTCTGAGTGACAATGAAATTCAAATTTCATGTTGGCACTCAAATACACCACTCAATGTTAAGAAACACACCACAGTGCATATTTGTGTGGTGTGTTTCTTAACATTGAGTGGTGTATTTCGTAACATTGAGTGGTGTATTTCGTAACATTGAGTGGTATGAACCGCACGGGCGCATGGGAGAGCACGACCGCACCTGAACCTGACACTATATATATATATATATATATATATATATATATTTGAAATACTAATGGGAAATGGGCATTCAATGCTATCATTCAAGTTCATGGGAACTTTATTGAAAACCTTTTAAGGAAGATCATCCTCAAAAGAAGCTCATACAAGGAAGAACAAAAAGAGCCGTTAGACAAATACAACTTGTCTAACGCCTAAAAGTCCAAATGCAAGACAAATTGGTGATAAGCGAGAACATCTCTTTTTTTGGACTAAAGTATACTTATACATTAATAAGATAATGGTCATTACCGTATGAATATGAAGCTGCACAAGTTAAGAGATATAGCAGTAGATTTTGGGGAATTGTGACAGTTTTTGGACAACTATTATTAGCACTTTCTGAGTGACAATGAAATTCAAATTTCATGTTGGCACTCACCCCTCCTCATCTATAAAAGGAGGACCCCAAATTTAGGATAACATGCTGAAAAAATTGATAAGTGTGATCTATTGCTGAAAATTATTAATAGAGATCGATACTTCTACATTGCAAACATAAGTCTTCTAAGCTAAAAGAAGAGTCAATTTTATTTTTTTTTCAAGTCCAACACACAACAAAAATCATCTTTCAAGCTAAAAGAAGTTGGGAGATCAGCCTAGCAAGACAACTTTGTGATTGACCCTTTATGCTAGCCTTGATTATACAGTGAAGGACAAGTTGACGAAAGCTCGCGATTGTCTCAAGGATTGTCAGCCAGGAGAAGATGAAGGCTTCATGCCACTTTGTATTTCTGTAAACAAATACTTAGTGGTATCATGCATCTTTGGAGTTTAAAGAGAAGAGTGGAGTAAGAATGTTTATGAACCACTATAAAAAATCTCTCTCTTTTCATTTTCACTACTTCTACTGAACAACTAACATCATACTTTACACACACTAACACATCAAAATCGTCAAACTTAGCTACATCGTTTTATTGGCAAGCTTCAAGACTTCCACTGCAAGGAAACGTGTTTTCTAGCTTTGATTTTCTAAATTCAAACTTACTTAGTGTTATTTCGAAAAATTATTTGAAATTGTTAAAAGTCTATTCAACCATCTCCCTGCGTTCTGGACTTTTTGCTTTTTCGAGACCCAAAAAAAAATTTCAAATTCACAAGGGGCTGAAATAAGTAATAAATAGAAATTTTAACTTTGTCAAAATTGACCAAATTTGAAATTTTAACCACTACCTAAGTATGAATTTTTTACATCATAAAAAAAGGTGAAAATTGGTTAGCTCAAATAGTTTTTTTTTTTTTTTTAACTTTCACATTAAGAAATTATATGAAAACTATAATAGTATTATTACTAAGCTTACGAAAACATCACTCCAACAAAAATCTTTTAAAGAGGTAATGAAAGTATTGGAAATTTTTATTTACTTATGACTTATCTATGGAAAAGTATGCTAATTTGACAAGTAAAAAAAAAAATCTACTACTATCCAATTACTATCTCTATAATACTCTGTGTGCGAAGAAGATTGTAAAACAAAAATTATTTACTAGCTTATTACCTCTAACATCTTATAAAAGCACTTGCGTTGTTTAAAAAAAAATTACAAATCATTATTCTGAAAAGTAATAAAAAATAATGTTATTTTTTAAAACAATACTTTTTATAAAAATAAAATTGTTAACAATTAAAACAACGTAAATTTCAGCCATCGCCTTGGGCATAAAGTAGTTTATTCATAATAATGGCATATATGTTCAAAATACTTTAAGTCATCAAAGCACAAGATCCAAACAATTTGGATGGAAATAGGAGACGTAACAGTTTAGTTCCCATCTCATTACATATATAGATAGGAAAATCAATTTTATGCTCGAGTCATCTTCCTAAGCTCATTTTGAAATTTTCCCATTATTAATGGAGGCAAAGCTAATGCCACCAGTTTACCCTTTGTGTCTTCCATCCTTTTATGAGGTACCAAGAACCCAACTCCATAAACAACACCATAAACCCCACCACATACAGGCTTACCCCATCCAAAATCCACCTCGTCATATCCAAATCGTGAATTGTCTGTTATTATGAAATTCCTTAAAATAGTCCCCATTGGTCTGCCCCTAGTCACCATAAGATCTGTAGTCGATTTAACATAATCGTCGTTAACCATATTTTTAGCCTCCCTAATCAACTTGGCTGCGTATGATATCGGATTTGAACACAACAATTTGGTTGTGGTTACCGCGGATGCCAACACGACTGCATTACCATAGTATCCAAGGGGCAATTTGGGGTCATGCATCCTTTCTTGTATATTCACAGCAATGGTCAATAACATTGTTGAATTATGATCTAGTCGGAGAGCAATGGTACGACATTTCCATAAGCACGCGGAAAGTGCCTCGAATGTGGTACTTGAAGGGCATTGGTCTTTGATCGCTTGCAGCTCTCTTGAGCCAAAAGTGAATGAACGTTTGACCAAGAGGGAGTGGATTATATGTTTGCTAAAAAACACACAAGGGTCACTCGCCAGCTTTTAATTTGTACGTTGATGCATTTGGTGGTACGCAACAGTTTTTCAAAGTCCCACCACCTTGTAGTCTTGGATAGATTGAAATCCTTGAACTTGTTGTGTTCGTAGGTGATTGTTGGGGTTGGCCTTGCAGTTAAGAGACCTCTCTCCCAAATCGGAAGTGTTGAAGGAACTGAAGCACCCTGTGCCAATTCACTTACCGCATTTACAAACTGAATGAACTCTTGGGCATCCATCATACACTACAAGAAAAATGCTCATAGACAATAGTTTTTAACCGTTGTCTATAAGGTAAAATTTTTGTTGTTGAAGCCGGTGTTATTGTAAGTCCTGTGCAAAGACAACGGGTTTTGACCGTTGTCTTTTCTTTAACAACAGTTAAAAACCGTTGTCTACTGAGTGTGTTGTTGAAACCGGTGTTGTTGTAAGTCCCGCGCAACGACAACAATTTTTAACCGTTGTCTTTTCTTGAATGACTACGATTAAAAATTGTTGTTGAAACTAGTATTGTTAAAACGTCAAATTAATTATTTGATAAATTTTTACAAACGCTACATTTAGCAGGCATTTACATATGACATTTTGAGAAAAAATGATTTTTCTCAATGCACTTCCAATTAATTAATTAATTAATAAATTAATAAAATTAATTTAAAAAAATGTTGGAGTTGAGGTTCGAACCCTCTTGAGAAATAATAGAGCCTTGAGGCTCCTTAAATAGGAGCCTCAAGGCTCTATTCCCACTTTTCCCACCGATGTGGGACGGTGGGAAAAGTGGGATATGTAGAAGGAAGCAGCAATTGCTGCTTCCTTCTATCTTCTTGTTTTTTTTGTTTTTTTTTTTTTTTATAATTTTGATTTTGATTTTATATAAATATTATTATTAAAGTTAATTCTATTTTTTGTCCTAGATTTATATGTGACAGTTCACTTTAGTTCTTTTTTTATGAGAACATTCACTTTTGGTCATAATATTATATTATTATTGTGACATGACCATTTTTTATTTGGTCATCTATCAATAAAAATAATTTGAATGTCATTAAATACAAAGGTATTTCGTTCTTTAATTATGAATTTTTCAAAAAAATAAACATAAATATAGTGGGTTAACCTATTACACGACGTTGTTTATTATTATTATTATTCAACCTATTCATGTTATTATTATTATTATTATTATTATTATATTATATTATTATTATTATTATTATGTATACCTTTTAGGTCATTTTACATGTTAATCGCTAACCTAAACAGCTAATTTTATCAAATATTTTTTACAAAACGCTAATATATATTATCCGTTAGTCAAACCCGCTAATACAATTCATTGGTTAAATAAAATCGTTGTCTAAATAAAAAAAAGGTGCACATGCAAAGACAACTATTTTAATAAATTGTTGTCTTTGAAGTGTTGTCTATTAAAGTGTGCTTAAAGATAACACACAAACGACAACGGTTAAATAAAATCGTTGTCTTTAAAAAAAAATAAACGCGCAAAGACAACGATTTTAAAAAATCATTGTCTTTGTAGTGTTTTGTATTCAAGTGCACTTAAAGACAACACATCAATGACAATGGTTACATAAAACCGTTGTTTAATTAAAAAACCGAATGCACATAGACAACGGTTTTAAAAAACTGTTGTCTTTGAAGTGTTGTGTATTAAAATGCGTTTAATAACAACACACCAACAACAACGGCTAAATAAAACCGTTGTCTTTAAAAAAAAAACGCGCAAAGACAACGATTTTAAAATACAGTTGTCTTTGTAGTGTTGTGTATTCAAGTGCATTTAAAGATAACACACCAACTACAACGGTTAAATAAAACCGTTGTCTAAATAGAAAAAACAGGTGCACAAAGACAAGGGTTTTAATAAACTGTTGTCTTTGAAATGTTGTCTATTCAAATGTGCTTAAAGACAACACACAAACGACAACGGTTAAAAAAAATCGTTGTCTTAAAAAGAAAAATCGCGCAAAGACAACGGTTTTAACCGTTGTCTTTGTAGTGTTGTGTATTCAAATGCACTTAAAGACAACACACCAACGACAACGGCTACATAAAACTGTTGTCTTTTTTTTTTAAATGCACATAGACAACAGTTTTTAAAAATTGTTGTCTTTGCAGTGTTGTCTTTTGACAAAATGCACAAAGACAACACACTAAAGACAACGGTTCGGCAAAAACCATTGTCTTTGATAAAAGTGTTGCGTCAAAGACAACGGTTTTGTCCAAAAGTGTTGTCTTTTACACAAAAGACAACACTTTTGTCAAAAACTGTTGTCTTTTTAGTGTTGTCTATGTGCATTTTCCTTGTAGTGGTAGTGTGGTTGAACCAAATTCCCAATTGAAAGCCACCACAACTAAAACGGGTTACCTACATCACAATACATAATAGAGTGACTCTCCTATGATTTAAATAATTTTTTTCTTTTTAAAAAAGAAAATGTGATAATTCATTATGAGATCAATCATTCAATGATATAGCGAGAATAACCACAATTTTGGTTACTTAATTGTTTCTCAACTGTTATTGTAGTCCCTTATTTTTTATTTTAACTAATTTGATATTCAAATTATTTAAAATTTCTTCAATTAAACCCTTTAGAGTAACCAAAATGGTGATGTCTCATTTTTAAAATTTCGTCAGTTTTATCTTCGAAGAGTTTAATTGATGAAATTTTAAACAAACCGATTATCAAATTAGTTGAAATTGAAAACTAAGAATTACAATGACAGTTGAAATAATTGAGGGATCAAAATGGTAATTTTCTCATGATATATATAGCCCTTTATGCTAGCCTTGATTATTTGAATGTTAGGATGATAATTTCTATGTAGTTGCTTCAATATTCTGTGTATTCACTCAAATCATTCTGTGTATTCTAGACAAGGATTATGTGTATTGTAGACAATTAATTCCATGAAATCATTCGCGTCCGCGTCGACTAACATCGAAACGACGTCGTTTCGGACCCTAGTCCACGATATAACGATTGCTTGGGCAACGGCAAATTATTGTGTGGACCATGAATATACGGTATATTTTTACTATACTAAAAGTACATTATTTTTGTATTGAAGGTACACTGTTTCATAGTATATATAAAATAATGTACTTTTAGTACACAAATAATGTATCCTAAAATAATTTATTTTATATACAAAAATAATGTACTTTTAGTATATTAAAAATGTATTTTTTATTTATGATCCATGGTCCATGCAATAATGATTGCAACTATACGGAGTAAAATTATACAAATTTTATTTAAAATAATCTACGTCAATGCTAGCCAAATTAGAGGCCCATTCCCTAATTGCCAATGGGCTGAAACCGGTGTACTCTGTCATTATTTTGGGTTTAAAACTAGCCCAATTATGTGTGTTTTTTTTTTTTTTTTGAAAACAGCCCAATGATGTGTTATTCAATCATTATGGCAAATTTTATTTATTTATTATTTTTTTTTTTGTGGACAGTGGTCTATAAATATCAAATCATTATATCATAGATCATGGTATACTTTACAAGCTAATACCAAAGCGAACTATTGACATAATGTATATTTTTAATGTAATAAATGTATATTTTAATACACTAAAAGTTTAATTTTTAAATATACATTATTTGTGTACTAAAGATACATTAGTTAGTAATATACCAAATAATGCACCTTCAGTATGATAAACATTTATTCATACTTCACACTATAATTTGCCTGTAATATAATCTAACCAATAAATTATCCTTCTCCAACTTGTATTTATATTAACATAATATTTGTGAATTTCTAGTCACACAAAATAAAGTTTTAAATTAAAATTTATATAATTAATTAATTATAAAGATTACCAATAACTATAAAAATGTAAATATATATTTTTTTTAATTACAATCTAACATTATCTATAGTATCTGTTCAACATGATTATGCCAATATCTTTGATTTGGGTGTTATTCGAATCTGTGACATTCCATTTTGAGTGGTAACATATTATAATAACTACGTGTGCGCGCGCTAGCTTAGGTGAAATGAGATATCCATGTAAACATTTGGTGAGATATGAGTCGTTGATTTAGTCGTATCAACAACTTTACGAAAATGAAAACATTTTTCAAACTTTATAGTATAAGCATAAGCATTAAATATAAATTTGTACACTTTATAGTATATACTTGTGCATTTTCAAATATTAGTTTAGAAAAACACAGTAACATATTTTCAAATATCTCAAACTAATATTACTATTTACACTTGTAGTATTAAACTTATGCACTTTTAGTATAATATATGTGCACCTCAAAGTTAAAAAAAAATTTACAAAAATATCATTGCTTTTTTCTTTGTTTACTTTTTCTTTGTTTACTTTTATTTAAGGGTGTTGATCTAACCATGACTGAAATCTCAAAACTAATGAAATTAAAAAATAAAATTAAAAACTTGATTTTTTTTTGGGGGGGGGGGGGATATATACTAGTATGAGCTTAGATTTTTTATTGTTCGACTCTATTCATCTTAACCAGGAAAAAAATCTCAAAACTAATGAAATTAAAAAATAAAATTAAAAACTTGATTTTTTTTTGGGGGGGGGGGGGATATATACTAGTATGAGCTTAGATTTTTTATTGTTCGACTCTATTCATCTTAACCAGGAAAAAAACTTAACTTTTGTAATTAAAAAATTAGGTTATAAGTCATATGTGGCCTAAATATTTATTATTTGGCCTAGCATTAGTCAACCAGCTTAATAAAAAAATTGAAAAGGATTTAAAACTTGTTGAAAAATTTTGATGGGCAGAGCTTATATTTTTATTATTTGGATGGACATGTTCATAGTCGAATAAATTAAAAAAATTAAGCAAAACAAAAATTAGTATTACAAAAAAAAATTTGGGCTATGGGAAATTTAAAAATAATACGAACTAAATTAAATTTTAAGAACTCTTTAACAAATTAAATTTAATCCATTAAGTCAACCATAAGTCGATTATTTAGGCATCATACTTTCTCTCCACCACTCTCGCTTGATTCTCTCTTTAGTCTTATTTGGCTGGTTAGCAATTAGTAAATAGCAGATTATATTAACGAGTTTGACTAATGCATTGTATCAATGGTTGGTAAATTTAGATTTTTAAATTAACAATTAATATCTAAAATAATTAAAAGGTATAAATAAATTTCATATTTCATAATAAAAATAATAATAATAATTATTTATTTATTTAATAACAAAAAAAAAACAAAAAAATAAACATAAGGTGGAGCCGAACTGGCTCCCCTTAGTTTTGCCACTTTTCCCACATCGGTGGGAAAAGTGGCATGGGAGCCTTGAGGCTTCTATAAAAGGTGCCTCAAGGCCCCTAGTTTAGTGTACAGTCCCATCCGTTGATGGGCGGAGCAAGCCAAACTGGCTCTTGCATTTGCGGAGCCGGAAACGGCTAGTCTCCATTATAGTTTTTTTGTTTTGAAATACTGTGTCTTTGTTTCGACGACAATGGCTCTTGCCTTCCCCTTCGACGACAATGGCTGCTTTACGCTTCAGGTTCCATCTCCTAAACCTTCTTTCTTTTCCTGCTTTCTCTGTCAGTGTTCTCCATTATATTTCTCCCCATACCCTCCCCTGCTCCCCCTTCTTTTATATTCTTGAATTCCTTCTTTTATATTCTTGAATTCTTGATTATTCGACTCGTCTTTCATTCTGTCTCTGTCAGCCTTCTTCTCTATTATTGCTCCCCACCCACTCCCCCATTTTTTTTTGTATCCTTAATCATTTGAATGGAGCGTTACGATTATTGGACATTCTGGTACTCTATGTAGTGAGTCTTTTGATTCTGGTACTGTGTAGTGTGTCTTTTGAATTCAAAGTTCTGTTTTTATATATCTTTATGTGTATGAGTTTTGTCTCTGGTATTGATTTATAGGGTTCTGATAATTTTGTAGTGTAATTATTTGTGTGTGTTGGAGTTCCTTTGGTTTGTTGTTCTTTATTACGGAGTATTATTATCTTATTTACTTATTTTATATAGTGAATTGGGTTATATTTTTACAGTGTGCTTTCAATTCGTTATTCATCCTTTTTGTGAGGGTGTTCTTTGATCAGTAAGTGATTCATTTTTGGATATATATTGGATTGTTTTATTTTGATATACTGCCTTGTGATCTAAGGTGAATTGTTATGAATTTTTTTTTTATCAAGGCTTGTGTGCTTTGATCATTAATTGTTTCAGTTATTTTTGATGTAGTGAATTTGTTTATATTGACACATTCTATTGTAACTAATTGATTATTTGTTCAATTGATTATTGATTATTTGTTCAATTTGTTCAATTTGTTTATATTGACACTCCTTTGGGCTTTGAGTTCTTTAATCATTATTTGTTCAATTTGTTTTTGATATATTGAATTGGGAGTTTTGATACACTTCAGTAAATAGGTGAATTGTGTATGATTTTTAGTGGTTTAAAGTGTTCTTTTTATTTTTGAAATGATTTTCAGCATTAAGTTTTCTTATTAGTTATTGAAGTGATGTTCAGCTATTTTAAGTGTTCTTTAAATTTTTAAAATGGCTATCAGCGTTTCTTGTATTCTTTTTAGTTTTATAAATGATTTTCACTGTTATCAGGTATACGTTATTGTTGGTTATCAGCGTTTCTTCTATTCTTGTATCGTGATTCTGTTTTTTTTTTTGGGTTTATCTGGATTTATCTTTCACTGAATATTGTTTGGTAAATTCATGTGTATGTCTTTTATTTACGACTTGTAGTGTATGGTTTTTTTTTTTTGTTGGAAGTATTGATCTATAGGGTTTTGTTAATTTGTAGTAATTTTTTGTGGGTTTTGCAGTTCCTTTGTTTAAAGTGTTTTTCAGTGGTTTAAAGTGTTCCTTTAGTGTATGAAATGATGCTCATTGTATTCAAGTGTTCTTTAACGTTTTTATTGATTCTTTTTGATGGAGTTTTGGGCTCTTTGATTATTATTTGTTCCATTTGTTTTTGATATATTTAATTGGGTAATTTCGGCACATTGCTGGAAATGAGGTGAATTGATTTGTATTTTTCTTCTTTATGGAGGCTTGGGTGCATTGATACATTTGTTTAACCTGCATTTAATTGTCTAGTAAGATGGCTACTTAGCAATTACTCAAGGCATTTTACTTAATCATTGCTTAGCATATAGTATTTGTAAATTGTAGGATGCCTGGTTTGCAATTTTATCTTCCATCTACCAAGAATGAGTACGAGAGTATCCATAGTTCATTCTCTTCATTGTTTTTCTAGTTAATAATTGTGCTTAGTTATGATGAGGAATGCCTTTATATGGATGCAATGAAGAGTCTTTTCCTATGCTATGAGATTTACGTGAGAGATCTCGCATCCTAATGGTTTGTAAACTACATTTTATGATTGTAATAGTTACATCATCATTATCGTCAATGCATTTATTTTTGGTAACACTGATTTTGTGTTTCATGAAGGCCAAACATTATTATGCTTTGTTTTAATATAAGCATTTTGGTTTGGTTTTAAAAAAAAACATTATGATGCTTTGTTTTTTCTGTCCCAAAGTCGTATTTTAGCTGAACTTAAAAACATACGTTGATGGGGAGAGCAAGCCAAACTGGCTCTTGCATTATAGTTTTTTTTTTTTTGAAATACTGTCTCGTACGCCTTCCCCTTCGACGACAATCGCTGCTTCTTCGCTTCAGGTTCTATCTCCTAAACCTTCTTTCTTTTTATATTCTTGAATTCTTGATCATTGGACTTGTCTTTCATTCTCTGTTGTCTCTGTCAGCCTTCTTCTCTATTATCGCTCCCCACCCACTCCCCCATTTTTTTATATCCGATCATTTTGAATGGAGCGTTGATTATTGGACATTCTGATACTCTATGTAGTGAGTCTTTTGATTCTGGTCTGTTTAGTGAGTCTTTTGTATTCAAAGTTCTGTTTTCTTGGGTTTATCTTTTACTAAATACTGTTGGTAATTCAATTGTATATCTTGTATGAGTTTTGTCTCTGACAGTATTGATTTACTAAAGGCGCCTCAAGGCTCAAATATTAACGTAAAGACCCATCCGTTGATGGGCGAGCTGTGATCAAGCCAAATTGGCTCTTGCATTTGAGGAGCCGGAAACGGCTGAGGCTCCATCATAGTGTTTTTTTTTGTTTTTTTTTTTTTAAATACTGTCTCGTACACCCTTCACGTTCGACGACGATGATTCTTCACTTCAGGTCCCATCTCCTAAACCTTTATTATTTCCCTGCTCTCTCTGTCTGCCTTATTCTGTATTATTATTACTCCGCATCCCCTCCCCCGTGTTTTTTTTTTTTTTGGTTTTATTGTTGATTATTCGACCGGTTTTTCATTCTCTGCTGTCTTCGGCAGCATTGTTCTCCATCATTGCCCCCCATTATTTTTTTATATCCATCATTTCGATTGGAGTGTTGCGAATATTGGACATGCTGATACTTTGTGTAGTGAGTCTTTTGTATTCAAAAGTCTGTTTTCTTGGGTTTATTTGTTACTAAACACTGTTGGTAATTCAATTGTATATCTTTTTGTGTGTGAGTTTTGTAGTGTAATTATTTGTGTTTTGAAGTTTATTTGTGTGTAATTTTGGAGTATTATTATAATATATATAATTATTATTTTATTTTATATAGTGAATCCGATTATATTATGACAGTGTGATTTCAATATATTTGTTATTCATCCTTTTTGGGTGGGGGTTTGTGTTCTTTGATCGGTAAGTGATTCATTTTTGTATATATATTGAATGGTTTTATTTTGATAACCTGCCTTGTAATACAAGGTGAATTGTGTTATGAATTCTTATTGATTAGGTTTGTGTGCTTTGATCATTAATTGTTCCAATTGTTTTTGATGTAATGAATTTGGTTATTTTGACACATTTTGCTTTAACTTATTGATTCTTCTTTAGAGTTTCGGTTCTTTGATCATTATTTGTTTAACTTGTTTTTGATGTATTGAATTGGGTTATTTTGACAAATTTCAGTAAATACATTGAATTGTGTATGATTTTTAGTGGTTTCAAGTTTTCTTTTTTATTTTTGAAATGATCTTCAGCATTAAGTATTCTATTTATTGTTATTGAAATGATGTTCAACGTTTTTTTAAAAATGATGTTCAGCTGTTTAAGTGTTCTTTAAATTTTTAAAATGGTTTTCAGCGTCTATTGTTTTCATTGTTATCAGGTATACTTTATGTCTTTTCTTAAATTTATCTTCTTTTCAAGTATTATTTTTTGTTCAAATGGAGTGTAACAATTATTGGACCTCCTAATAATTTGTAGTGAGTCTTTTAAATTCGTGATTTTGTTTTCTTGGATTTATCTTTCACTAAATATTTTTTGGTAAATTCATTTGTATATCTTTTAGTGTATAGGGTTTTGTTAATTCGGAGTAATTTTTTGTGGGTTATAGAGATTCATTGTTTTTTTATATAGTGAATCGGATTGTTTTGACAGGATAGAATCTTTTTGGTAAGGCATTGTGTGCTTAGAACATGTTTCATTTTTGGATATATTGAATCGTTTTATTTTGATTTAACTGTTAGTTTTTAAAATAATGTTCATCGTATTTAAGTGTTCCTTTTTGTTTTTGAAATGATGTTCAACATTCTTGAGTGTTCTTTTTAATTTTTAAAATGGTTTTTAGTATTTTCTTTTTCGTTTTAAAATGAATTTCACCGTTTTCATGTATTATTTTTAGTTTGAATGGGGCATAATGATTGTTGGAGTTAATGATACTTTGTAGTGAGTCTTATGGGTTTTGTCTCTTTGGAAGTATTGATTTATAGTGTTTTGTTTATTTATAGTAATTATTTGTGGGTTTTGGAATCTGTTTGTTTTTTTATATAGTGAATTGTGTTATTTTGACAGTGTACTAACATATAAAGTGAATTGTTATTGATTCTTTTTTGTGGAGGATTGTCTGCTTTGATATCATTTTTGGATATATTGAATTGTTTTGTTTTGATAAACTTTGCTTTAATATAAGGTGAATTGTTATGCATTCTTCTTTGTCGGCATTCTTGTTGATACTTCTTGATGGGGCTTTGGGTTTTTTGATCATTATTGATTTGTATTTTTTTTCTTTATGGAGGCTTGGGTGCTTTGATCATTAATTACGCTTATTTACGCCATTTAATATAGTACATTTGTTGAACTTGCATTTAGTTGTCTAGTAAGCAATTACTCAAGCCATTTAACTTAATCATTGCTTATAATATAAAAACCATATATTCATATGGTATTTGTCTAATTTTCTCTTCCATCCACCAAGAATGAATATGAGTGTCCATGGTTCATTCTATTCATTGTTTACTGGTAAATAATTGTGCTTAGTTATGATAAAGAATGCCTGTATATTGAAATTATGGATGCAACTAAGGGCCCTTTTCAATGCTATAATGAGTTCTCAAAATTTCTAATAGTCTTGCTATGAGATTTACCTCAGGGCATCGTAATTGTGTATGGGTTTTGTCTCTGTGGTAGTATTGATTTACAGTGTTATGTTAATTTATAGTGTAATTATTTGTGGATTTTGGAGGTCCTTTGTTTTTTGTTTAGTGAATTGGGTTATTTTGACATAGTCTTTAATTAAGGGTAATCGCTATTGATTCTTTTTTTGTGGAGGCTTGTATGCTTTGATTTAGTTGTTTTATTTTGAATTTTTGATAAATTGTGCTATATTTTAAGGTGAATTGTTATGGATTCTTCTTGATCGAGGCATGTATGCTTTGATCATTAATTGTTCCATTTGAAGTGAATTGGGTTATTTTGACACATTTACTTATTTGATTCTCTTCTTGATGGGGTTTTGGGTTCTTTGATAATTATTTGTTCCATTTGTTTTTGATAAGGTGAATTGTTTTTTATTTTTCTTCTTTATGGAGGCTTGAGTGCTGAGATACATTTGTTTAACCTGCATTTAATTGTTTAGTAAGATGGCTACTTAGCAATTCCTACAGGCATTTTACTTAATCATCGCTTAGCATGTGGTATTTGTCAATTGTATGTTTGGTTTCCAATTTCTCTTCCACCTACCAAAAATGAGTATGAGAGTATCCATAGTTCATTCTCTTCATAGAGATTTCTAGTAAATAATTGTGCTTAGTTATGATGATGAGTTTTCCTCAAAATTACTACAGTCTTGCTATGAGATTTACTAGAGAGATCTGGCATCCTAATGGTCTGTAAACTACATTTTATGATTGTTATAGTTACATCATCATTATCGTCAATGCATTTGTTTTTGTTAACACTGATTTTGTGTTTCATGAAAACCAAACATTATGATGCTTTGTTTTTTTCTGTCCCAAAGTCCATATTTAAGCTGAACTTGTAATAAGACTGATATGCATGTCTTCCTAAACGGTATCTTACCTCAAGTGCCTTTTCGATCAGTTTCTGCCAGTGAAAATGGGAGCTTCGATATTGTCATTGGAGAGCTAAGTATTTTTACTCTATGAGAAATTTTTGTATATTACATATATTGATGTGATAAATATTATTCTGTGTAACTAGTCTTATTTTCATGGGAACTGCTTTTATCGCAGGCTAAAATTGGTGTTAAACTGTCTCACGGGTCTCAATCCGTGTCTGTGAGACGGTTTCACATAATTGTTACACTTTATCGCAAGCTAAAATTACGCGTTATTGTATGTCTTTGCATCTCTATTTGATGATTACATTTTAGAGTATGATTGATAAGCTTTCTTTGATGTAACCATTTCCTACACCGTATGGTGAGGGCTACATTAGCTGTTATGCAATTATTGTTTTTGTGATAGAAATTGCTCTTTTATGTTTATGACATGTGAATCATTGTAAAAGAGCACCAATTGGTATGTTTTTTTATGGTAACAATTATTTGTTATATCTCATAAATATTGAGGTTTATCTTATATATTATAAATGCCACTATAGCCTAAATTATAAACATTCCATTGTCTAAAAAGCGAATTCATAGCACTAGGAAACTTTATATGTCTAATGTCAAATTTACTTGATCTTATGGTAACAATTTTTTGGACACAAGATCTAAGTCTTAATATTTAAACAAATAATAGTGCATTTTTGTTAATATAATTTTGCCCAGATAAACTAAGAACACTAGTTTTTATTTGTTACCCCTTGGCCAACGGCACATCATAATTGATTGAAAAAGATCCATAGACCCTAAGTCAATTCTTGAAGTCAATTATTTGAGCGGTCAATTTTTGGTCATATGAAAAGATAATTATTTATTTTTTGCTTCTCGAAATTTTACTTCTCGGATGTTACCTTTCGGATGGTACATGGCAAAATTATACTAAGATTTTAAATATATTATATCCTCTGAGTTTTAAACCTTTATCTTACTTAACAAATGTGTTGGCACATTGGGCTAATTTTCTAATAAGAATTGAATTGATCTTTTGGATGACTAATGACTCATGAATGGAGTTTGCAACTTCTATTTCTAGTGCTACTCTCCAATATTGTGATATGTGCTTGAAAGCCTAGAGTGAATCATATCATACCGGTTTTTGCCTAAATCAAACATTGGGAAATTGATTTTAGAAATTATGAATGGTATCACCTTCTTTTTGACATGTAATCCCCCTAAGATTGTTGTAATTCTTTTGGACCCAAACTCATTTAAATTATGTCGTGAGCAATTGGGTCACTTTGGGTTAATTATGATGAGTAAGATTTTATAATCTTGTTAGATATTAGATATATGTCAAGTAGTAGTCTTCCTTTTTACATGAATATTTTTCAAAAAAAAACATGTGAAAATAGTTGTTTTGGGAACATCCAATTTGATATATAAATGTTTTGAATCTAAATCTGACTCTCTACCTATCATGGTTATTCCACCAAAACACATGGAAGGAGGAAATTGATCATCCTTTGCGAAAATGCTCGGTAGCATATGAAGTTTGGAGAGCAATGCTCCCTAATTCCCATGCAAGAGCTGATTCGTATCCATTCATTAAATGGTTGTACGATGGCGAAATGAGGCCATATTCAATAATTCGACGAAGCAAGCCCCTTTAATTCAAGATGGCTTGGATTAAAGCTCAAGTGGATGAAATCAACAGAGCATTTTCCAGAGCTAAGAACAATCAATGTGTGGAGTTCTTGGTGGAGGAAGTTGCAATGGTTTACACCACATGGACTGGTAGAGATTAATGTTAATGTATTTGTTGATCTTACTGTAAATAATGTGGGATATAAGAGACCGTGATGGCATCAGGAATGATGGATTCATATACAATATCGGATCCTGTTCTCCCCTTGAAGTTGAGGCATGGGCTATGCTTAAAGGTATACAATTCGCCGCCTTATAAGAAAGTTATCGTCGAAAGTGATTCAAGAGAGATAATTGAAGCATTTAACTGTGGGAACACACCAAATAGCTTCCCCCATAACATCAAAGCTTGCAAACGAGAACAAGGTAGCTCGGAGTTTTGCAAGGGAACAAAACGTCGTGTGTGTGTGTTTTTTTTTTTTTTTGAAAGTAAGAAGTAACTTGCATTAAATCAAACACATCGAAAGGGGTAGACTTCCATTCCTTATGGTCAACTATGAATACAGCTCCCCTACCTAGTAAATGGACAAATCTTTTCGCGGACCATTTAGCAAATACAAAGCTAACATTACTAAAGTTATAATTAAATTATTTAAAAAAAAAAAAAGGAGCTCAAAATATTATTTTAAGCATTCTCAGAAATTCAAATTTTCAAACAAAACAGATCTCAAAGCTTTCCCAATTTTTCAATTGGGGTGGCCTGCTGAGGGTGAAATAGATGGGGAAGAGAAGATTTCAAAGCAGAATAAACAGCAAGCCAGCCTTGCTGTGATGGGTGTGCCATATCCCAGAAGAATGCCATCTTTGGATCATCGCACAGTCCATATTCTTTCTTTCCACTCTCATCAACGTCCCCACATTTACCAAAGCAACATGGCAGTAATGGATGTGGGAAACTAGATTTCCCTGGATGGTTGTGTTGAATGTTTATGGCAGACGTGAAGGCAGCGTAGAGATCAAGAATAACAAATGGTGACCCCTCCGTTTGGGCGTTGAGTTTGTCTACCCTTTGTTTTAACATTTGATTGTGAAACCTCGTAATGTTGTTTGAATGTTCGTCGCAGTTTGGGTAGTTGCCAGTTTAAAAAGCTACGAAGGGTAGGCATCCCAAAGGCTGCATTGCTGTCACTGCTACTTTGGGGATTCCCATCTCATGAATGCGTTTAAGGTCCAGACAAAATTACTTTGTAATAGAGTCGACAAACTCCTACAAACATAAATCATAGTCAACATATAGAAAGCTCGCTAACTTTTTTTTCCGCCATATATAAGGCAACAATCTCCCTAGTCACATGGTGCTGGAATGAAGGGCTTTTCAACATGGGCAAGCTTGATTTGGCCACTCAACACAGACCGTCAACGTATGTGTCAAACACACCTGTCCCTCCATATGCAAAATTCATCCCATATTGCTTTGCTTCCCCATCCCCTTTCCACAAACTGTAGGGCTGTAGGGATCCTATTCTCAGATATGCAGCTGATATATATAACCAAAAATAATGAAAAAGAGAATAATGATATTTAATTTACTATAGAGTATTTTTTTCTATGTTCTCAGTTCTCAAAATAAAAGGATTGGTCGAGCTCTATGACAAGTCTAAATTAATCTCACATTGACGGAATACTGAATGTTTTATGTAAAAAAATTTAAAAATTAAATAATAGTGGTTGATGCGAACTAGGAACCATCAAACTGCACCTATGTAATCGGTGAGAACGCGACTGTCAGACCATCTGCCAGAAGGGTTGCCAGGGAAAGTCACACCATAAGGCTCCCTCCAAGGCATGGAAGCATCAGTAGGTGGCCAATTACCCGTGTCAGCATAGGAGTCACCGAAAACAAATAGCTTTTCGGGGCCATTGAGGATAAATTTATCCTGTGGTTGTCTCCTTGTACCAGCTACCTCTGGAATTAATTATCAATACAGATAGAATAAAGTAAAAAAAAAATACAATTTACTAATTAGAAAAATATAAAGCAAAGAATAAAAAAGTTAAAAGCTAAAGAAACCTGGGAAATGGATGGTTATAATTAAACAAGCTGAGAGACATAAGAAGATGGAGAAACAAACTTTTTCCACCATAATGTATTATTAGTATGTGTATTGAAATTGAGTGGTTTAGTTGAGTGTATTTAAAGGTGAAAAGCTTCCATAAAAGTTGCAGTGGGCCGGGAAGACTTGCCAAGTGAAGATGAAGTGAAAGTTGCTTCTTATATCTTCTCTCATTATTTTATTTTGTTTAAACTCCGTATGTTTGGTTTAATTTTAAATTGTTTTCTGTGCAACCGTGAGTGTAAAACGTGTAATATCATGGGTATTGAATTAATGGGTGTTTGTAATTCAAATCAAATACTTGACAATTGTAATTTTTTTTGGGTGCTTCAGAAGCCTTTCATTAGCGAGAGAGTACTATCTCATTTTGATATTCGGAGGGCAAAAACTCGTGTGAGACCGTCTCACCATGGATCGGATCGGGTCGGGTCGGATCGGATCGGATCGGATCGGGATACAAATGTAACACTTATATGCACAAATGTCATACTTATATGCTCAAATGTAATACTAATCAGGAATAAAATTTTTGTTACTTATAAGGGTAAATGTAATACTTTTAAGGGAAAAATACTATACTTTTACATTTCGATTTAAAAGTATTACATTTTTTCTCAAAAGTTTTATATTTGCCCTTATAAGTAAGGGGCACTTGTCAACATTACTTATTATGAAAAATGTATTACTTTTTCTCTTATAAGTAACAAAAATTGTATTCTTGATTAGTGTTATATTTGAGCATATAAGTATGACATTTGCATGGTGCTTTGACCCGACCCGTCTCACGAACAAGGATCTGTGAGACGGTCTCACACAAGTGTGACCCTATTCGGAGTACTATGAGCATCCCCCTAAAGCAGTTCTTTCATACCATTCGACGCGTTTCAAGGATGAGCGTCCCCCAATTTTTAATTTGCCCAAGATTCGCAAGTCAATCCGCACATATGTTCCCTTCTCTTGACAGATAGCTTCTCACTTGATAATTACGATGGTATAACTGAAAGGGCCATCTTTAATTTGTTTAGGAGTAAATAGGAATTTGAATCGAAACAATTAATTAATTAATTAAAATAATTAAACATATAAAAATATAGAATGCATATATATACACATACATATATGTGCATACATATTAAAGTTCCATATTATATTGAATGCATGGACATTGATTTTTTTTTTCTTCATTTTTCATCCTATGGTTCAAAAGTATATGACGAAAAGGATTTTTATTATTACTAAATTATTTGAATCCAATAGTAAGATAGTAAAAATAGGTAAACAAACATAGTAGGGTACAAAACTCACAAACCAAACTTTGTAAAATTGTTTAGTGTTTATGTGTTGGTTCTTCACATCATTGATATGTTTGGAACATAAAAGCTAAAAGTTTATAACTGTTAAATTAGGATAGGTTTCATTGGTGATTTTTGTATCCTAGTATCAGATTTGATACTTATTACTAGGTTTAATTCTCTACTTTTATTATCCTACTATTGGTTCCAAATCCTTTAGTAATTAAAAAAAAAAAAACGATCATATTGTCATTTTATTCTTTATTTTTGAATGATATGATGAAATAAAAAAAAAAATGAGGACGAAAGCAAAACAAAAAAATAAAAATGTCATTGACTATGCACTCAATATGGAACTTTAGTTATATATGTGTGTGTATTATATATTTTTATATATTTATTTATTTTTAATTAATTAATTATTTATTTATATTCTAATTCCAGTTTACTACCAAACAAAAAAAACTTCTTCCACAATTCTACTTAAATATATTACAATTATTAACTATTTGATTTCAATTACATTTCAACTATAATGTGTCAACAAAATTTACCCTAGCTATAAACAAGTCAAGCTTTACTCATAATGCGCCTTCAGGTAGAGGTTGTGAGCTTCCCCTACGTACTTGGACAAAGTGTTTAAGATTTTAGTTAGCTAGGCATATTTTTAGAAATAATAGATGCATAATTTTTTATTCTTTTTTATTATTTTTTTGGATTAGTTGGTGAAGAAATCTTCCAAAAAGAATTTTAAAAATAATAATAATAATAACAAATTTGGAGTCAAACAACCAACGATGCCATTCATCTAGTTACTCCATATTTTTTAATTTTAAATTTAGATGATCTCAATTTTGTCCGAGGTTTTCTCACAATCAACGCGGTGGGTGTCTTCATTTCGCTAAACAATGAGTCTCTGTCCTTTTGGGCAGCATCTAAGCACTTTCCCCTCAATTAAAGAGATTATCTCCATTTGGTATTTTTCATTTTCTATTTATGTTTTTAAAAGAATAAATTACTACTAAATTATCAACATGACAACCAGTCCTTATACCATGGACTATGGGTCATGGTTGATATTGCAGTTGTGTTGAAAGGATAATACAGTTGTGTTGAAAGGGAACTGCAGTTGCGCGGAACAAAGGCTGTGTCATCCATTTGGAACTGCAGTTGTGTTGAACGGATCCTGCAGTTGTGTTGAACGGATAAACGACCTATGTTCCATACAACTGCACTTTCCTTTTAATACAACTGCAGTATCAGCTATGATCATAGTCCACAATGCATTGTGAACTTCCACAATATAATTTGCTCATTAGTCATGACAACATCAAATTATCACCACCTACAACAAAAATACACGTGGAATGTAGTTTGGACTTTGAACCAAATAAGCGGTAATTAGTTTATTAGGTGGAATTTGAATTCAATTACATTTCGATCTGTCAATTTTTAATAAGTTTGAGATTTGAAAAAAAAAACACAAAAAAAAAAAAAAAAACAACAGGCACTCAAAAATTACACGAGTGGCAAAAATTTAGTGACTTTTGTAGTTATAAAACCCATCTTTGTTTTTTTTTATTTTTTATTTTTATGCATTACGAGGAAATCCACAATCCTTTCAAGTGTAAGTAAATCTCGTATTGTGATCTTGGTTGAGGGTTCAAATTAAAGAGGTAAAGGTTCAAACTCGTAACCTTGTAGTAGTTACAAGTGTCGATCTCTTACCATTTTAACTAGGGTTACCTTATTTTCAGCCCATCTTTCATTCTAATTAAAGGAGTTAATAAATCCGTAGAAAAATATTAATATTATTTCTAAAAATATAATGTTTGTGGAGCAGTTGGTGTGGGTGACAGTATAAAATGATACTAGGATCGGAGCAATTTAACGGAAGGATTACGGCCAATTGAAATTTAAAACTCAAAGGACCACGGATAGTAATTTAAAAATTTAGAACTAAAAAGTGTCAAAATCATCAAATCCAAAGGACCTCAGATGGAAACTCTTAAAAAAAAGCATTTGCTCCGCACAATTATAATTACTTAAACAATTAAGTAGTGTATTATTTTACAGAATTTCATCTCTCTTTAATATTTCGAAGGTGGTGCTGACTGTTGAGAGTGAAAGAGATTGGGGAGGGAAGTTTCCATAGCAGAATAAACAGCCATCCATCCTTGCTGCGATGGGTGAAATATATCCCAGAAGAATGCCATCTTTGGATTATCACACACTCTGTATTCCTTCTTTCCACTCTCATCAACCTCCCCACATTTACCAAGGCAACATGGCTTCATTGGATGTGCAAAGCTAGAATTCCCTGAAAATTTTATCAAGTGATTCATGCCGGGCATAATACATATATAAATTACTCTGTAATAAATATGTAGTCTCGCTATCAGCTTAACATATTACATATTCTTGGACGAAAGTCAGTGAAAATTAAAGCCAAGTCTAGCCATTGGGTGGTCAATGGATTGTTGGGCGGAGGCCTGAAAGGGCAAGTCCAATACCCATTCTCTCGAAAATGTGGTATATCAGTGTTGCAAAAATCTCACTTAGGTGTTGGCCGGTTGCCTCGCTATCACCATAATTGGTGGCCTAGGCGGCCGGTAGACTAAGCCGCTTAGGCACTCACTGCCACTTAGGCACCAATTAAGTCGTCCGGTCAACAGATTAGCTATTGTTTTTCTTAAATAATAGTTATTTCACTCTATTGCTTTGAACGGAATAACTCTAAATGATTGAAACTCTTGATTTTTTTAAGGTTAATATTTAATATTTTAGTATTAACGATTAAAGTATTAAATAGTTTACAATTATTAGTCTTAAACAATTAAATAAATTTTAAACAATTAAAAAAAAATACATGGACATTATTCGCTCATTAATCGCCGCCTAGGGACCCAAGGAGCACCTAGCGATTTTTTTAGCAATGTATACAAAGAAATAAAGATGCGTTTAGCTACATACTATACCTTTTAGCGCAGTGGTAAGTTTTTTTATCCTAAATCCTAACACATACCTGGGCGGTTGTGTTGAATGTTCAAGGCGGACATGAAGGCGGCATAGAGATCAAGAATTACAAAAGGGGATCCGATCCATCGGTTTGGTCGTTGAGTTTCTGTATGTTTTGTTTTAGAAGTTGGTTGTGAAACCTCGTAATTTTGTTCATTCTTTCGTCGCAGGTATTGGAGTAATTGCCAGTAGTTAAAAAAGCTACTCCGGGTATGCATCCCAAAGGTTCCATTGCTGTCACTGCTACTTTGGGAACTCCCATCTCATGAATGCGTTTAAGGTTCAAGCTAAGCTTCTTGGTTAGGGTTTTAACAAAACCACCCATATGCTGGAAACATATATAACATATTCATTTAATATTGTACAAAATAATTTTCTCAATATCCAATCCTCATGTTACTCTCTAAATTAGCTAAGAGCACGGAAATAAGAAACGAGAAAAAGAACAGTAGAAATAATAATTTAAAATAGTAAGTAGTACATTGCCCTAAAAAGAGTAATTGAGTAGGTGGATCATGATTCTTATATTTAAAAATTACGAGTTTGATTTTTGTTGACAATTCTTGGTCGATTCGAGCCCATCACATAGGTATTTCAAGTGTTGTTTACCTTTGTCGTATAATTTACAGACTAATACAGAAAATCATCATACTCTATCCGCTCGACCACCCTTTCAGGCATCTCTAAGTAATTTGATATTAAATTACTAATGCACCTTAACTAACTTAGAAACCTAGCCTCTTCCAAAATGGTACTTTATGTACATGGAAAATAATACTTTTGGCCCTTGAATTATTTCATTTTTGAAAATTCACTAATCACTTAATTATATATTATGTTGCACGTACTTTCAGTCCTAGTGTTGTATAATTATCAAAAATTCAAAATCTTTTTTATGAAGTTAATTTTGTCATTTAAAATCAATATATATAATTATCAAAATGTGCACCTAGTACTAAACAGAGATGCATCTACTTGAAATCAACAAAAAGCTAAATATTACATACGTAAGTCATAGTATGCACGTAAATCATATAAAAGATGCACCCAATACTACCCAAAGATGCATCTACCTGGAATCAACAAAAAATAATTAAAAATAAATACAATTAAACAAGCATTGCACCTACTTATAAAGCAATATGCATATAAATTGTGTACACAGTGCATCCAATACACAATATATATGCAATTAAAAATAACTTACGTATTTACAAAATCAACTAAATTATAACAAAAAATGCACTAGTTATCTATGATAAAATAAATACAATTAAACATGAATTACACCTACTTATAAGGCAATGTGCATATAGTTTGTATACATAATGCATCCAATACACAATATATATGCAATTAAAAAATAACTTAATTATTTACAAAAGCAACTAAATTATAACAAAAAATGCATCCAATATTGGTAACAACGCATATAATACACGAACTCAAAACACAAACAATACCTGACTCCATTGCGATCCTATGAGCCAAAGCAATCGATGAAGAATTTGAAATTGGTAAACACCAATTGGGAACTCCTATGCGATCAACAAACTCAGACCTGTTGTTGGACGAAGAAATTAGTAAAGAAGAATTGGGATGCCTATGCGAAACAAGAACTATGACTCCTACACGATCAACAAACTCATACCTGTAGTTCGACGACAAATTTGGTAAGGAAGAATTGGGGCTCCTACGCGATCACATGAGGTGTTAAGCGAATAGCATTAAAGATTAGGAAATAAAAAGCAAAAAGACAAGAAACCCCTTACCGCCGGCTAGACGCGAAAAATCCTGAGCAATTACTGACGTTGGATGAAAGATGATCAACGACTTGGGTTTGTTCTTATTTCTTACCTGGGCGCGCAGTACGCACGTGAACGGCTATATATATATATATATATATATATATATATATATATATATATATATATATATATTTACATATTTGAAATACTAATGGGAAAACAATGGTCATTCAATGCTATCATTCAAGTTCATGGGAACTTTATTGAAAACCTTTTAAGGAAGATCATCCTCGAAAGAAGCTCATACAAGGAAGAACAAAAAGAGTCGTTAGACAAATACAACTTGTCTGACGCCTAAAAGTCCAAATGCAAGACAAATTGGTGATAAGCAAAAACATCTCTTTTTTTGGACTAAAGTATACTTATACATTAATAAGCTAACGGTCATTACCGTATGAATATGAAGCTGCACAAGTGATAAGTGCAAGAGATGCTACAATTGTAAGGTCAATCTCGGGTCGCATTGCATGTATTTACTAGCGTTTGAGATTGATTTGCCCTTTTATTGCATTAGAATACTTGATTTTGTCATTGAACCCCATTCCACACTTGGCTAATTGTTTTTCAGGTAAAAAAGTTGCGCAAAGTGGTGAAAAAGGGCATGGATTTCAAAGATTGATTCGAGAACCAAATTGGAAACGAAAGGACCGACCGGACGCGCCTTGGACGCGCGCCCGCCCAGGCGTCCACGTCCCAGGTCCACAAAGTGCAAAGCAGTACGCAGCGGACGCCAGCCGGACGCCATCGGACGCCCCACGTCCGAAAAATCACTCTCTGAAGTTTGCAAGGTCTGCTTAGGACGCGTAGAGGACGCACGTCGGACGCCGCGTCCGATTCCCACTTCCCGCGCCGAAAGATTTGAACAAGCGCGCAAAGAATCCCGCTGGACGCGCAGAGGACGCGCGTCCAGTCGGGCGTCCGATACGGTTTATTTTGGCGGTTGGCGCGATTTAAATAGGGAATTGGGGCATTTTTCAGAGGATCCCCATTCATTTTTCCAGATTAGTTTAGCCTAAAATTTCTCTCTCTAAAATTAGGTTGAAATTCTCTCCCAATTCACTTCAATTCCATTCATACTTCCATTCAATTAGCTAGATTTGGAGAAGATTGTGGACAACAACTTGCAATTGATCAAGATTTGTAGAAGATTTCCATTTGCAATCAAGTAATCTTTCAATTTCTTCTATTGTTCTTCAAATTCTTTTTTTTTTTTTTTTGAATTGCTCTATTGTTTTGTTTAGTGATTTGATCTTGAATTTTGTCCTTGATATTGAATTGCATTTTGATTTTGATTCTAGTTTTCCTTTTTGTGTTTTGTTTTGTTGAATTGAGTAAGGCTTTGAATTGAGTTGAATTGCTTTGTTGATTTGGTTTGAGCTTTGTATTGAGCTTTGCTTTCAATCCTTAGAGCTTAAATTTGTTAGATGCTTTGAGAATGCTTAGTCTAGTTATGTGTGGCTAGTTACCTAGGGATTAGGACTAGTTGAACATACGTTTTGCTCTTGAGCTCTTATGTCTTGAATCTAGGGTAGATTAATGCCTTTTGGATAGCTTGATAGTGGTTGGGATGTTTGTATGATCTCTTTTCCGATTAGGCCAATTGGACTTGAGGATTAGTGTGTTCGCTTTCACCTATGAGAATAGGGATTGCTTGAGACCTCACCAACCTCTTTTCCTTCTCACCTTTGAGAAAAGGGAGTAGGAAGGCAAGATGCACATTAAGTGTTTGTGGTAATGCCTCTTCTAGCCTAAGGTTCACAAGTATGGCTTTATGGTCTAGTAGTGAGTCCATTGACCACGAGAGTGGCGGTGGTGCTAGTGACCTTGTCTCTTGTTAGTCCGTTGAGCGTTTTTCACATCCCTAGTACCCTAGAAAATCAAGAGTTGCATGTGTGGTAGACTAGTCCCAATCCTTCTTTCCTAAAATTGTTCACAACACCTTTTGTTTTAAGGGTTTGATATATTCTTAGAATGACATACACAAACCTTTCGATAGGACTAGCTTTTGAAATCTAGGAACTCTTGTGTCTAATTCCTTGTCTACCAAATCCTTTTCTACCATTCCTTGAGACGATACTCGGGAACTTCTTCCCGTTTTATTCACCTACACTCTTTCCACCTCCCGCTAGAACACAAGTCATCAAATGGCGCCGTTGCCGGGGAGTGGTAACGGTTTTGTTTAGGCAAGTCTTTGTGGATTAGCATGAGTAGGTTCCTTAAGTAGAGAGCCTAGTCCCTTTTAACTTGTTTTTGTCCTTTTACTATCGCTTGTTCTAGTACTTGACACTTCTTGTTGAGCCTTTGAGTTGCATACCTTTCTCTTGTTCTTGAGTGTTTAAACTACCGAAGCGTTTGTATGCACACTCGCTCTAGAGGGAGTGAAGGTCTACTTCCTTTGAATCCGGAGATTTACGCTTTAAATCGGAGGAGAAAGAAGGCCAATAGAGACCAACAATCCCAACACATAGATCAAGAAGAAGACATGGCAACTACTAGTGCAAACATCCCCAACGTCAATGCCAACGAATCACCAATCCACACCGACACGGATACACCAAGAGAAAATGTGAGAAGTGATCAATTCAATGTTCATGAGGCACCTCCACAACAAAGAGAGGCGTCTCGACAAAGACCACCACCACCCAACCAATCACAGTATCAACAAGAAAATGCAGCTCATGACCAACCACCACCTCGTAGAAGATATGCACCGGAGTATCAAGAACAATTCAATAACCCTCTCTATGACATGCCTCAAAGACAACAACAACAACCTCAAAGACCAAGGAGAGATGCTTACTATGAACCAAGATATGATGAAGAATATTACGAGCCACAAAGGGCGAGAAGGAACGAACCAAGGCATGAACCAAGAAATATACCAAGACACCAACCAAGGGGAGAAGATAGGAGAACAATAGCGGACTACATGAGTCCCGATTTTAGCGACCATAACTCTATCTACATTCCCCCGGTTGAAGCCAACAACTTTCAAATCAACTCCGCCGTGATCACACTCGTACAAAATCAACCTTTTGGAGGATTACCGGCGGAAGATCCACACGTACATATCACCCGATTCATCCGATTGTGTGGTATGTACCGACAGAATGGAGTTACCGAAGAGGTCGTAAGACTCAAAATGTTCCCATTTTCGTTAATAGGAGAAGCCGCAAGGTGGCTTGATTCCCACGTAGACAACCACTTTAGATCATGGGAACAACTCCATCGAGAATTCATGCAAGAGTTCTTTCCGTTAACTAAGACTTTAAAGATAAGAAAGCAAATACAAGATTTTAAACAAGGATCGTTGGAATCTTTAGCAGATGCATGGAGAAGGTTTAAGACACTAAAACATCAATGCCCACCCGACGTTCTACACCCGTGGGACGTTATTAGTTCATTCTATTCCGGCCTCACGGATGAATGTAAATTGCTTTTAGACTCATCCTCTCGAGGATCCTTCGTTTCTACGAGTCCCGAGGACGCCGAAGAATTGATAGGAACTATTTCATCAACGACCGGGAATTGGTACAATCAGAGGGAAGCCAAGGGAGGTCTGTACGAAGTCAGTGCCGACACCGCGTCTCAAGCAAAGGTGGAAGCACTAGGATTAGAAGTTAAGAGGCTACAAGCACAGCTAGAAAAGATGAACAAGAATCAAAGAGGAAATCCGTGCATGGCATTAGCTCTTTATTGCGATAAGTGTGGAGGTGCGCATGGAGCGCACGAATGCACGTCAAATTACGAGGATGTCCCATATGAGCAAGTCGAGGCCGTAGGATATCAAAGGCCGAATGATTACAATACTTATGGAAGCAACAACAATCAAAATTGGCGTCAAGGTCAAGGATGGCAAAACCAACCATCCCAAAATCAATACAACCCAAGACCAAGTCAAAGCGGGCCGAGTTATAACACAAACTACAATAGAGGGTATCAAGAGAATCGAGGCAATCAATACAATCCAAGACCCAACCAAGGAGGAGCGTACCGACCACCTATGTATCAAGGAAATAACCAACAAAGAGAAGAACCTCCTAAAGAAAGCATGGAAGACAAAATGGTGAGAATGTTTAGCGAATTAAGGCATGACGTGACCAATATGAGACAAGAGTGGAAGCAAGACTTGAGACAAGAGATTTCCACAATAAGACAAGAGGTCTCTCACTTGAGACAAGAAAATAATGCTTCCTTGAGACACTTGGAGACGCAAGTCGCACAAAACTCCAAGGCCTTAGCCGAAAGACCGCAAGGGACTCTTCCAAGTACCACGGTGAATAATCCTCGGGAGAGGGTGCAAGCCGTGACTCTTCGGAGTGGAAAGGAGCTTCCCGAGCCGACCTTGAAGAAGAATACCATCTCCAAGAATCCAATCGAAGAAGAGAAAAGCGAAGAGATCATTGAGGTAGACAAGGAGCAAGAGAAGGAAACCTCTTCATTACCCTCGAGTCCAAAAGTCACTCAGTCTCGAGATAAAGGAAAGGAAAAGGTAGATTTACCAATGTACCAACCACCACTCCCATTTCCCGGGAGGGTGAGAAAGAACATAGACAAGACGCAATACGACAAATTCCTTGAACTCCTAAAGCAATTGCATATCAATGTACCTTTCCTCGACGCATTGGGTCAAATGCCGCGTTATGCAAAGTTTTTGAAAGATTTACTCACTAATAAGAGAAAGCTGGAAGAGTCAGCTACGGTTTTGCTGGGGGAGGGATGCTCCGCCTACGTGCGCCGTCAACCACAGAAGCTCACGGACCCCGGAAGCTTCATCATCCCCTGTCAAATTGGCGAAGCCGAGTTCAAGAGAGCTCTAGCAGACTCTGGGGCAAGCGAAGCCGAGTTCAAGAGAGCTCTAGCAGACTCTGGGGCAAGCATAAATATAATGCCTTTTTGTCTTTTAGACTCTGGGGCAAGCATAAATATAATGCCTTTTTGTCTTTTTAAGAATGGGGCAAGCATAAATATAATGCCTTTTTGTCTTTTTAAGAAATTGGACTTGGGCAATCTCAAACCCACTCGCATCTGTATTCAGTTGGCTGATAGATCAATCAAGCAACCCAAGGGGGTTGTAGAAGATGTGTTAGTGAGGGTAGACAAGTTTATCTTTCCTGTGGACTTCGTCATCATTGACATGGATGCTGATCAAGAGGTGCCGCTAATTCTAGGTAGGCCGTTTTTGGCCACCGCTCAGGCCCTCATTGATGTAGGAAATGGGAAACTTGTTCTAAGGGTAGGAGACGAATGTGCTACCTTCGATGTCTCGAAGTTGACTAAGTACCCGATGACGACAGATGATGCCTGCTATTTCATTGATGTTTTTCATGAGCATGTTGATTCTCTTTACCCTAATCTTGTGGGTGAAGTAAAAGATGACGCCCTCTTAAAAGTTTTGGATAGTAATGACGACCTTGAATCTTTCACTTTCGATAATGATGCTTCAATCAATAAGAATGATGAATCTGTACATGACATAGTGTGTGGTGATGATGATATACCTATTGATGAGAATGTTTGTGAAATGAATGATATTGAATTTGTAAATTTCTTTGATGATTGTGTTGATGATGCGGTATATATTCATGATTTGATTGGTGAAGTTGAGGAGGTATCGGATGGAAATGACGGGGATGATTTGTTGCATGATGAGAAGTTAAATGAGAAAAAGAATGTAGTAGAAGAGAAAGAAGTAAAGAGTGAACTTAAAACTTTACCGGATAATCTACGATATGCCTTTTTAGGGGAAAATTCGACCCTACCGGTAGTTATCTCGTCAAAATTAGATAAAACTCAACAAGACAAGCTTGTGAACTTGCTAGGAAAATATAAAGGAGCAATAGGGTGGAAGTTACAAGACCTAAAAGGTATAAGTCCTAGTATGTGCACACATAAGATCTTACTAGAAGAAAATGTGAAACCTGTAGCCCAACCCCAAAGGAGGTTGAATCCAAACATGGCAGAAGTGGTAAAGAACGAAGTAGTAAGACTTATGGATGTAGGAATGATATATCCAATTTCTGATAGTGCGTGGGTGAGTCCTACCCACGTAGTGCCGAAGAAAGGAGGAATAACCGTAGTGAAAAATGACAAAGACGAACTAATTCCTACAAGAAGCGTAACAGGGTGGCGAGTATGTATAGATTATAGGAGATTAAATGACGCCACTAGAAAGGACCACTTCCCGTTACCCTTTATTGATCAGATGGTTGAGAAAGTGAGCGGGCATGCCTATTACTGTTTCTTAGATGGTATGAGCGGATACTTTCAAATACCCGTAGCGTTAGAGGACCAAGAGAAAACCACCTTTACGTGTCCTATGGGTACCTTCGCATACCGACGCATGCCGTTCGGGTTATGCAATGCGCCAGCAACCTTCATGAGGTGCATGCTGGCAATTTTTGAGGAGTATATTGGAGAATTCATGGAGGTATTCATGGATGATTTCACGATTTGGGGAGAAACTTATGACGGGTGCTTGAATAATCTAGAAAAAGTCCTCAAGCGATGTCTAGAAGTGAACTTAGCGCTTAGTTGGGAGAAATGCTATTATATGGTAGAGGAAGGCATCGTGTTGGGTCATAAGATATCAAATAGAGGTATAGAGGTAGACAAAGCCAAAACCTCCGTGATTGACACTTTACCACCTCCAAATTCCGTAACTAGTTTAAGAAGCTTTCTAGGGCACGTCGGTTTCTACCGACGCTTTATAAAAGATTTTTCCAAAATTGCTAGACCTTTGACCAAGCTCTTAGAAAAAGACATAGAGTTTGAATTCGGAGATGAGTGCTTAGTTGCTTTTAACATACTCAAAGAAAAGTTGGTTAGTGCCCCTATTTTAGTTGGACCAAATTGGGAATTGCCCTTCGAAATGATGTGTGATGCTAGCGGTTATTCTGTAGGGGTAGTGTTGGGCCAAAGAAAAGAGAAACATTTTCAACCTATAGCCTTTGCGAGCAAAACCCTCGATAAAACCCAACAAAATTACACCACCACAGAAAAAGAGTTGCTAGCAGTGATATTTGGACTCGATAAGTTTAGATCCCATCTTCTTTTGTCAAAGGTGATAGTTTACACAGATCATGCGGCTCTTAGGTATTTGATGTCTAAAGCCGAAGCTAAACCGAGATTGATAAGATGGATCCTGTTACTTCAAGAGTTCGATATCGAAATCAAAGATAAAAGAGGGAAAGAGAATGAAGCGGCGGATCATCTATCCCGAATTGAGAATCCTAATTTAGGAGAAAAGAGTGCTACAATAGCGGAACTTTTTCCGGAAGAAAGGTTGTGTAAAGTAGATGATGTGCCGTGGTATGCAGACATTGCCAACTATATTGTAGGGGGAGTTATTCCGAATTATTTTGATGTGCACCAAAGGAGAAAGTTTATAGCGGAAAGCCGACATTACTTTTGGGATGATCCCTACTTGTTCCGAGTCTGTGCGGACCAAGTCATCAGGAGATGTATAGCGGGGCAAGAGGGATTGGAAATTATGGGACACTGTCATGCAGGGCCGACCGGAGGTCACTACTCGAGCAATAGAACTGCTAGGAAAGTTCTTGAAGCGGGTTTCTATTGGCCCTCGCTGTTTAGAGATGCTCAAATTTGTGTTTCGAATTGTGATCGGTGTCAAAGGGTTGGAAACATTACCGCAAGGAACGAGATGCCTCAAACATACATCTTGGCTTGCGAAGTATTCGACATCTGGGGCATCGATTTCGTGGGACCATTCCCGAGTGCTAAAGGGTTTAAGTACATTTTAGTTGCAATAGACTATTTGTCGAAATGGGTGGAGGCGCAAGCTTTGAGGAACAACGATGCGAGGAGTGTTATCGGATTTCTTAAGAAGTTGTTCACTAGATTTGGAGTACCGAGAGTTTTAATTAGCGACCGTGGAACGCATTTTAGAAATTCGTCCATGGAAAAGATTTTGGCCAAATACGGAGTCCAACACAGGGGGGGAGTACCATACCACCCCCAAACGAGTGGTCAAGTAGAGAATGCCAACCGTGATATTAAGGCAATCTTGGAAAAAACGGTTGGAATTCATCGGAAAGATTGGCCTGATCGGTTAGATGATGCGCTATGGGCGTTTAGAACGGCCTATAAAACTCCAATTGGAACCACCCCTTTTAGATTAGTCTACGGGAAAGCATGCCACTTACCGGTGGAAATAGAGCACAAAGCGTATTGGGCTATAAAGAAACTGAATAGCGACATGGACCTAGCGGGGCGTGAGCGAATGTGGCAACTTGACGAATTAGAAGAATGGAGGTTGATGTCTTATGAGAACTCACGTGCTTATAAAGAACGAACAAAGTTGTATCATGATAAGCACATCAAGAAGGGTAAGGAATTCAAGGAAGGAGACCAAGTACTCTTTTTCAATTCAAGACTCAAACTCTTTCCGGGGAAACTAAAGTCGAGATGGTCCGGTCCCTTTACGGTCACGAAGGTTGTTCCCTATGGAACTATTCAAATCGCACATCCGGAAAAAGGCGAATTCAAGGTCAATGGTCACCAGGTTAAAAAGTACTTTGGAGGAATGAAACCACGAGAGGTGACTACCGTTCATTTGACTCGGATGGAAAATTGAAGCTTACAAGGACGTCGGGCTAAAGACGTTAAACGTAGCGCTTCTCGGGAGGCAACCCGAGGTTACTTTTACTTTTAATCCCTTATCTTACGTGTTTTTCCTTTAGATTTAGTATGATTTTGCAGGGCCATAACAGGTGAAGTCACAAAGACCGTAGAAGAAAAAAAGGAAAAAAGTCAGAATTGGTGAAAAAGTGAGCTTGGACGCCAGACCGGACGTGCGTCCGGTCCGCGCCCAGTACCTGGGTTCGAAAGCATCAGACCGCGCTCTGATGGACGCAAGTCGGACGCGCGTCCGGCCCGCGTCCGTCAGAACGCGGTACAGGTCCAGAGCTCGCAACACGGACGCTAGCGGGCGCATTCGCCCAGATTTCGCCCGGTATTTGCCGAACGAGGAGGAAAATCGGACGCCGGGCGGACGCACGCGTCCGACACGCGCCCGATGCTACGGCAATTCCAAAAACAAAGAAGTTAATTGCGGACGCCCTAAGGACGCGCGTCCGTTTCGCGTCCGACGGGTTAGTCCTGGACGATTCAGCGGACGAAACCGAGGTTTTAAAGCAAATTTTCTCTTTTTTTTTCTTCATATCAGCGGACGAACACCACTCCAAAAACCTCCAAGTAAGTCTTTCATGTTCCAAGAGTAAATCAAAGGCAATAATCTCAAGCTTTCATCTTTGTACACCATCTCTACAACAAACTTCAAGGTATGTGCATCTTCTTCAACCCTATTTTTAGCTTTCACCATTAATATGAACTTGAAATTGGGAATTCTTGCTTTGTCAATTGCATGACTTGTTTGTTGTTAGAATTTGATTTCTTACCTTGTAATAAGCATGCTCATGAGTTTTAATTGCAATTTGTATGGTTAAAACATGAATTTGAGTGTTGAAAAAGCTTTAAACCCTACTTTAATGGTGGAAAAATTTGGGTTTGAATAATTGTGCTTCAATGTTGAAATTAATGATTGATAAGTGAAATTAGATGCTAATCAAAAGTTTGTACGGAACCAATTTGTGCTTGTTAACTTTGCATTATGCTTAGTTGAGAATTTTGTTTTGCTAGTTGCACAAATTGGGGCTTTTTGAACTTTAACATGAACTAATGAATTGAAATAAGATTAGCATTGTTTTGGTGTTGAGGAATGATTGTAGAATGGTTTTAAGTTGATAAAAGTTGGAATTGCTTTCTACATTGTGATGTTTTGAGAAAAATGTGCTTAAAGTTTGAAACTTTTTGAGTCATGCTATGAATTGTATATACATCAATAACGTGAAATTAAGTGATGAAATATGCTTCAATATGCTTGCTTTCTTTTTGCCTAGAATTGTAATTGCTAGAAAATGGTTGAGCATGTTAGATAATGATGAGTTGTTGAGCTAAGTTTTGCCTTGCTAGTGATATTTGTGTGATTGCGTAAGTGCAAAAGATTCAACTATACCATGGCTCACATGTTTTATTGTTAAAATAGATGCCTCCCAAAAATACGGCTTCCAAATCTAGACGAAAGGAATGTGCCAAAAAGAGAAAACACGACGGTGGGTCGAGTTCAAGGGCGGCAGAAGGCGAAAGCGATTTGCTGATACCCGGGGGCCGAAGCCTTAGGCATCTTAGCGGGGCGCAAATAGCAAGAGTGGAAGAGCTGCGAGCAAAAGGAGCTTCGGGTGGTTACTACTTTGACTTATCGATGCTCGATGCATATGGGTGTCGGGAGGAGGTAGAGAGGATGATGTCTAGGCGATCTTGGGAACATCTCTTCAGTTGGAGAGATGACACATATGAACCCGTAGTACACGAGTTCATCGCCACCTATACGGCCATCCCGTCAAACCATATGTGGACTCCCTGCATGAAGTTCACGCTGTTTGGTAGGGAGCACCAAGTCTCGTTGATTCAGTTAGGGGAGTATCTTGGATTCTACACCCCCGAGGACATTCAAACTGAGGAATGGAGAAACCTTCCCACCGATTTTGACTCCGACGCGGCGGCAGAAGCATATTGGCATGAAATTACAAATGGTCGAGGAGGAAGATTCACCGGGACTAAGCCAAATACCTCAAAGGTAGTTCGCTCGCCACTGTTGATGATGAAGCTTCTTCTGAATCTCACGTTTGGGGGAAGAAATAAGAACCTCCACAAGATATATAGATTTGATCTCTTCAATCTGTGGAGCTTGGAGATGAATGAGCCTATACAAATGGCTTATATGGTGCAGCAACTATTCACCTCGCAGACACAACCTAAGTGCCCGTATGTTTGGATAGGGCCGGTGATCACACGACTATGCCACGGTTTAGGGTTGCAAGCGGAGTTGGCGAGGGAGAAAAGCATTGCCTCCATGCAACCATTTACGGATGCGCATCTCAGTAGGAGCTACGCCCCTAGGATTGGGGCCGCACCGAGACCTCAGCGAGGTGAGCAGCCGCAAGAGCAAGAGCCGGTAGTTCAGGGAGGTCCAGATGTGCCCCCGGAGTACGCAGAGTATCCCCCAGTTTATGACTGGGCATCCATGAGGGCGTTCCAGCTTNCCAGTTTATGACTGGGCATCCATGAGGGCGTTCCAGCTTCAGTTGCACAATCAGTCGATGAACGCCTTCAACCAAAGGATGGACCTCCACCATGAGCAGTTGATGAGGCAAAACGAAGCAATCGCAAGGCAAAATGAAGCGTATGTGAGGCAAGAAGAACGCCAAGAGCACCAGTTCCAGGCAATTGAGCAATTGCGCCTTTGGACGGAGCAACGTTTCCCACCTCCCTCACAAGGCGGGGATGCTTCGTAGTGATACTTGGGATCCTGGATGTTCGAGTTCTTTTGATTGACTTGGCCCGGCTTGAACTTTAGGTACCCCGTGCGTGGGGTGCCGACTCTATCTCTCTTTGCTTTCATTTTATTTTGGTTGTTTAAATTCGGTTTTTAGTATTACTCTAGTACTTTTATTTTACGTAATGCATTTTAGTTTATAATGTTTTCTTTTAATCGTTTCTAAGTTTGAAGCTAACGGTTTTTACCTCTATTGATTGAAAAATTTTCTTATAAAAAAAAAAAAAAAAACATTTGTTAGCGTTGTTTTTATGCTCAAAACGACAGGGGGCACAAGGACATATGAATAAGCAAAAATGCGGGGGAAAGAAACACACGACAACACAGGCAAAACAAGCTGGAAAATGCAAAGCACAGTGCTGGACGCGCCTTGGACGCACGCGTCCGCCAGGCGTCCAGCAGGCTCTGGAAGCAGAAAGCAGCAGAAACAGAGAAATTCCACCGGACGCGCCCCTGGACGCGCGTCCGGATGGCGTCCGCCAGACGGTTTAAATACTGCCCAGGGTTTATTTCAGCTTCATTCATCCTCCCTCACTCCAAAATTCCTCTCAGCAATCCCAAACTCTAAAAAGATGATGAATGTAGGTAATCTCTTCTCCTCACCCTTGTCAAGCATGTTTGGATCACCTCCCCTAAGCCCAAAGGTAATTCTATTGACATTTCTTCTTCTTCCATTGGTTTAATGAGATTTGGATCTATTTTTCTACTCAAATTTCAGTAAGATCTTGTATGATCCTTTACTTTTGAGCTTTGGGTGTTGCTATACTTGTGTTTTTAAACTCTATAGTGTTGTAGATCATGAATATTTCATACATTTGTGCTTTTATTAACAATGCATGCCATGTGTTTGATGAAATGTCACTAACAATGTATGATGCATATCTTACTTGAATTGATGATTACAATGCTTAGTATGAGAATGTATAGCTTATGATTAAATCACAATGCTTAGTTGGGTATGTCTTTATGTTTATGTTGAGAATCCAAGTGCTTATGATAAGAATGTCTTAGCTTGTATTGGAAATTGAATGTTGTGAACTGAAAATCTAATGATTGATCAATGGATATAGGGACTTCCAAGGGCTGAAATGATGGTGCCTAGGCACACCCTTGAAAGGGGAGAGCCTAGTAGAAGGCCTAATGAGGACATGTCAAGTGAGGAAGGGGAAGCCCCGATGATGGAAGTTGCACACCGAGGCCTTATGATTGAGGTGGAGGACCTCTTTAGGTATAGGCACTTCCGAGACAAGCGAATCATTGAGTGGAACTACATTGAAGCTCCGGTTTTAGCCGTTTTAGGCATTCAAAGGGAGTTCGAAAGGATAACTTCCCAACCTTTTTGGAGTCACAGGGAGTTCGAAAGGATAACTTCCCAACCTTTTTGGAGTCACATTTGTGGTTGGAGGGATGCTACTTATGTCCCTATAGTTAGGGAGTTCAGTTGGAGGGATGCTACTTATGTCCCTATAGTTAGGGAGTTCATTGCCACGTTGGAGGTCGATGAGAGGGTGCATAACCGGAGGCAACCTAGCATTAGGTTCAAGTTGTTTAATAGACAATACAACCTCTCATCGGATGAGCTTGGAAATTTACTAGGATTCTACACGTTGCATGACCAAGATCAAGGATGGTATGCAAATCTTGTGGATGACTTCCCTAATGAGCATCAACCCGGGCTGTTTTGGTGGAGCATTGCTAGGCAAGGGGTGGCTTGGAGACCTTCATACACTAGTGCCAAATACATCAAAGTCCCGGAGCTTAAAATAATGTGGCACATTATAGCACGTTCTTGGTTGGGAAGGCAATCCCCAAATGATAATGTTACGAGTAGGGAGTTGTTCATTCTTTGGAGCATATACACGGGAACCCCAATCCATATGGGAGAACTTTGCAAAACCTTTCTTAAGAGACAAAGCTACGAGGACAGTGAGAGTATCTTTGTGGGATCTATAGTGAGTAGGCTTTGTGAAGCCTTAGGATTTGAGGATGCTCTTGCGTATGAAGCGGTGGCAACCACGATGACACCCCTAGACATAGGTGATTTCTTGCAATTTGGCATAGCACCCGAGGAGCCTAGTGAGGATGAAGAGAGAGGAGAGCAAAGAGACTTATGGGGAATTATAGAAAAGCTTGAGAACCGAGTTAATGTGCTTGAACACGAAGTACGGAGGCTCAAGCTTGAGCGGTTTGGAGAGGAGTCCGATGGATCGGGCATATGATCTAGTGCACCTTGATGATTTTAGTTGCTTAGTTGTAGGATTTCTTTTTGAGATTAGCACTTGTTCTATTACGCACTTATACCTTGTTTTAAATTCGTATTTTGTTTGCGTTATTCTTTTAGTTTTTGCTTTTTAATATTAAATCTTTATCTTAATGCTTTCTTGATTCTAGCTAATCGAATGTGAGTCCATGTGTTTGAAAGCTTGTGGTGTGCAGGTAATTGCAAAGAAAGGAGAGATGATATAAGCATACCCATGTAGATCTTAAATGCCATAGGGGAGTTTCTATATGCTTACCCATTCTTTTACCTATATGCTTTTCCTTTAAAGTGTGGAAATTGGGTGTGATGGCATGGCTTGTGCATTAGCTTGTCTTATAATCATTCATAAAAGCAGGTAGTGTGACCCGTTAGCCCATAGCACAGTTATAAAGTGTGGAAACGGGCATTGTGTGTTGAGACCTTTTATCTCTTTCCCACCGTGTGCATAGACCGAACATCGAGGACGATGTTCCATTCTAAGATGTGGAAAGGAAAGCACACTTGTGCTTGAACGGCTTTGTTTTGCAAATGCAATGCCTAGCTTAGAACAATGGATATGTTTGAAATGAATGCGTTGCTTAATCTTTCTTGTAAAATGTGTGTTTTGAATGAACCTTTGTTTCTCAATTAGGACTATCCCGTGGAAGAAAACTCTTATACTCTTGTTTAAAATTGATGAATTGTTGCATGATTGTGTGATGTTCACCTCTCATTTAACCCGGACCATAGTCAAGGAGGTAACGAAGTGGGAGTGTGCACCTATCAACCCTAGTAAGATAAGGTTTACTAAGCCCGGAAATGAACCTAATTTTCTTTACTTTTTGCTCTCCCGAAGGTGTAGTGTGGGGTTGTGAAGGTGTTGCTTTGCTTTAAGTTGTTCAAAAGAGCCCAATGAGGCCAAAACCCCAAAAGAGCCCAATGTGGCCACCTTAGGATTTGAAAAGATGAACCGTCTCGCTAGGGCAAGTTGAAGGGCAACCATCGCACTGTCTTCGAAAAAGCGTGGATATCCACGTGAAGTCGGTTGCCCCGATGCGAGATCTTGGGAGATGAGAAAATTTAAGAGAGCCATTCCGCTGAGATTCGGGCACCCATCGCACTGTCTTCAAAAAAGCATGGATCTCCATGTGAAGTCGGGTAGCCCGATGAGGTTATCTTGGGGAATGGGAAAAGGAGAGATCTATCCCGTTGGGACCGGGCGCCCATTGCACAGTTCTCGAAAAAGCATGGAGCTCCATGTGAGATCGGGTTAGCCCGATGGTCGGTCTTGAGGGGTAGTAGATAACCGTTAAGCCTTTACGTTTATCACGCTAGAATCTAGGGGGCTTGAGGTTACAAGGGTGGTCTAATAGGTTTCGTTTGTGCACATCGGTCCCACTAGTTGGCTCGGCTAGTGGCCCGCTTTAAATGGTTGGTGAACCCGTTATTGGATTGCATGCTCGACTCGTATGATAATNAAACTCTTATACTCTTGTTTAAAATTGATGAATTGTTGCATGATTGTGTGATGTTCACCTCTCATTTAACCCGGACCATAGTCAAGGAGGTAACGAAGTGGGAGTGTGCACCTATCAACCCTAGTAAGATAAGGTTTACTAAGCCCGGAAATGAACCTAATTTTCTTTACTTTTTGCTCTCCCGAAGGTGTAGTGTGGGGTTGTGAAGGTGTTGCTTTGCTTTAAGTTGTTCAAAAGAGCCCAATGAGGCCAAAACCCCAAAAGAGCCCAATGTGGCCACCTTAGGATTTGAAAAGATGAACCGTCTCGCTAGGGCAAGTTGAAGGGCAACCATCGCACTGTCTTCGAAAAAGCGTGGATATCCACGTGAAGTCGGTTGCCCCGATGCGAGATCTTGGGAGATGAGAAAATTTAAGAGAGCCATTCCGCTGAGATTCGGGCACCCATCGCACTGTCTTCAAAAAAGCATGGATCTCCATGTGAAGTCGGGTAGCCCGATGAGGTTATCTTGGGGAATGGGAAAAGGAGAGATCTATCCCGTTGGGACCGGGCGCCCATTGCACAGTTCTCGAAAAAGCATGGAGCTCCATGTGAGATCGGGTTAGCCCGATGGTCGGTCTTGAGGGGTAGTAGATAACCGTTAAGCCTTTACGTTTATCACGCTAGAATCTAGGGGGCTTGAGGTTACAAGGGTGGTCTAATAGGTTTCGTTTGTGCACATCGGTCCCACTAGTTGGCTCGGCTAGTGGCCCGCTTTAAATGGTTGGTGAACCCGTTATTGGATTGCATGCTCGACTCGTATGATATGGTGAACCCGTTATTGGATTGCATGCTCGACTCGTATGATAATGAAGTTAACCAAATTGCTTTGCGAGACGACTCGTATGATAATGAAGTTAACCAAATTGCTTTGCGAGAGTTGAAAGGTTTTAATGAAGTTAACCAAATTGCTTTGCGAGAGTTGAAAGGTTTTGATGAAGTTAACCAAATTGCTTTGCGAGAGTTGAAAGGTTTTGCTCTTGGGATAGTCGTTATTGAGAATTAAAGAATGGTTTAAAAGCACATTTTCGTGATAGCATAAGGATCGTATTAATTTCAAGTATGTGCATCGTTCTTGTGGTTTAGCTTGCTTGCATATCAAAGTGGTGGCATCCTTTGCACTTAGTCTTTGCTTGGCCTATGATAGCTTGCTTGAGGACAAGCAAGTTCTAAAGTGTGGAAATTTTGATAAGTGCAAGAGATGCTACAATTGTAAGGTCAATCTCGGGTCGCATTGCATGTATTTACTAGCGTTTGAGATTGATTTGCCCTTTTATTGCATTAGAATACTTGATTTTGTCATTGAACCCCATTCCACACTTGGCTAATTGTTTTTCAGGTAAAAAAGTTGCGCAAAGTGGTGAAAAAGGGCATGGATTTCAAAGATTGATTCGAGAACCAAATTGGAAACAAAAGGACCGACCGGACGCGCCTAGGACGCGCGCCCGCCCAGGCGTCCACGTCCCAGGTCCACAAAGTGCAAAGCAGTGCGCAGCGGACGCCAGCCGGACGCCACCGGACGCGCCGCGTCCGATTAGTCGCTCTCTGAAGTTTGCAAAGTCTGCTTAGGGCGCGCATCGGACGCCAACGGACGCCCCACGTCCGAAAAATCACTCTCTGAAGTTTGCAAGGTCTGCTTAGGACGCGTAGAGGACGCACGTCGGACGCCGCGTCCGATTCCCACTTCCCGCGCCGAAGATTTGAACAAGCGCGCAAAGAATCCCGCTGGACGCGCAGAGGACGCGCGTCCAGTCGAGCGTCCGATACGGTTTATTTTGGCGGTTGGCGCGATTTAAATAGGGAATTGGGGCATTTTTCAGAGGATCCCCATTCATTTTTCCAGATTAGTTTAGCCTAAAATTTCTCTCTCTAAAATTAGGTTGAAATTCTCTCCCAATTCACTTCAATTCCATTCATACTTCCATTCAATTAGCTAGATTTGGAGAAGATTGTGGACAACAACTTGTAATTGATCAAGATTTGTAGAAGATTTCCATTTGCAATCAAGTAATCTTTCAATTTCTTCTATTGTTCTTCAATTTCTTGATTTTGATTTGATCTTGAATTTTGTCCTTGATATTGAATTGCATTTTGATTTTGATTCTAGTTTTCCTTTTTGTGTTTTGTTTTGTTGAATTGAGTAATGCTTTGAATTGAGTTGAATTGCTTTGTTGATTTGGTTTGAGCTTTGTATTGAGCTTTGCTTTCAATCCTTAGAGCTTAAATTTGTTAGATGCTTTGAGAATGCTTAGTCTAGTTATGTGTGGCTAGTTACCTAGGGATTAGGACTAGTTGAACATACGTTTTGCTCTTGAGCTCTTATGTCTTGAATCTAGGGTAGATTAATGCCTTTTGGATAGCTTGATAGTGGTTGGGATGTTTGTATGATCTCTTTTCCGATTAGGCCAATTGGACTTGAGGATTAGTGTGTTCGCTTTCACCTATGAGAATAGGGATTGCTTGAGACCTCACCAACCTCTTTTCCTTCTCACCTTTGAGAAAAGGGAGTAGGAAGGCAAGATGCACATTTAAGTGTTTGTGGTAATGCCTCTTCTAGCCTAAGGTTCACAAGTATGGCTTTATGGTCTAGTAGTGAGTCCATTGACCACGAGAGTGGCGGTGGTGCTAGTGACCTTGTCTCTTGTTAGTCCGTTGAGCGTTTTTCACATCCCTAGTACCCTAGAAAATCAAGAGTTGCATGTGTGGTAGACTAGTCCCAATCCTTCTTTCCTAAAATTGTTCACAACACCTTTTGTTTTAAGGGTTTGATATATTCTTAGAATGACATACACAAACCTTTCGATAGGACTAGCTTTTGAAATCTAGGAACTCTTGTGTCTAATTCCTTGTCTACCAAATCCTTTTCTACCATTCCTTGAGACGATACTCGGGAACTTCTTCCCGTTTTATTCACCTACACTCTTTCCACCTCCCGCTAGAACACAAGTCATCAACAAGTTAAGAGATATAGCAGTAGATTTTGGGGAATTGTGACAGTTTTTGGACAACTATTATTAGCACTTTCTGAGTGACAATGAAATTCAAATTTCCTATTATTAGCACTTTCTGAGTGACAATGAAATTCAAATTTCATGTTGGCACTCACCCCTCCTCATCTATAAAAGGAGGACCCCAAATTTAGGATAACATGCTGAAAAAATTGATAAGTGTGATCTATTGCTGAAAATTATTAATAGAGATCGATACTTCTACATTGCAAACATAAGTCTTCTAAGCTAAAAGAAGAGTCACTACATTGCAAACATAAGTCTTCTAAGCTAAAAGAAGAGTCAGTTTTATTTTTTTTCAAGTCCAACACACAACAAAAATCATCTTTCAAGCTAAAAGAAGTTGGGAGATCAGCCTAGCAAGACAACTTTGTGATTGACCCTTTATGCTAGCCTTGATTATACAGTGAAGGACAAGTTGACGAAAGCTCGCGATTGTCTCAAGGATTGTCAGCTGGGAGAAGATGAAGGCTTCATGCCACTTTGTATTTTTGTAAACAAATACTTAGTGCTATCATGCATCTTTGGAGTTTAAGGAGAAGAGTGGAGTAAGAATGTTTATGAACCACTATAAAAAATCTCTCTCTTTTCATTTTCACTACTTCTACTGAACAACTAACATCATACTTTACACACACTAACACATCAAAATCGTCAAACTTAGCTACATCGTTTTATTGGCAAGCTTCAAGACTTCCATTGCAAGGAAACATGTTTCCTAGCTTTGATTTTCTAAATTCAAACTTACTTAGTGTTATTTCGAAAAATTATTTGAAATTGTTAAAAGTCTATTCAACCATCTCCCTGCGTTCTGGACTTTTTGCTTTTTCGAGACCCAAAAAAAATTTCAAATTCACAAGGGGCTGAAATAAGTAATAAATAGAAATTTTAACTTTGTCAAAATTGACCAAATTTGAAATTTTAACCACTACCTAAGTATGAATTTTTTACATCATAAAAAAAGGTGAAAATTGGTTAGCTCAGATAGTTTTATTTTTATTTTTTAACTTTCACATTAAGAAATTATATGAAAACTATAATAATATTATTACTAAGCATACGAAAACATCACTCCAACAAAAATCTTTTAAAGAGGTATTGAAAGTATTGGAAATTTTTTATTTACTTATGACTTATCTATGGAAAAGTATGCTAATTTGACAAGTAAAAAAAAAAATCTACTACTATCTAATTACTATCTCTATAATACTCTGTGTGCGAAGAAGATTGTAAAAATAAAAATTATTTACTAGCTTATTACCTCTAACCTCTTATAAAAGCACTTGCATTGTTTTAAAAAAAATTACAAATCATTATCTTGAAAAGCAATAAAAAATAATAATATTTTTTAAAACAATACTTTTTATAAAAATAAAATTGTTAACAATTAAAACAACGTAAATTTCAGCCATCGCCTTGGGTATAAAGTAGTTTATTCATAATAATGACATATATGTTCAAAATACTTAAAGTACAACATCAAAGCAGAAGATCCAAACAATTTGGATGGAAATAGGAGATGTAACGTTTAGTTCCCCTCTCATTACATATATAGATAGGAAAAATTAAATTAGGATCTAGTCGGAGAGCAATGGTACGACATTTCCATAAGCACGCGGAAAGTGTCTCGAATGTGGTACTTGAAGGGCATTGGTCCTTGATCACTTGCAGCTCTCTTGAGCCAAAAGTGAATGAACGTTTGACCAAGAGGGAGTGAAATATATGTTTGCTAAAAAACACACAAGGGTCACTCGCCAACTTTTGTATGTTGATGAATTTGATGGTACGCAACAATTTTTCGAAGTCCCACCACCTTGTAGTCTTGGATAGATCGAAATCCTTGAACTCGTTGTGTTCGTAGGTGATTGTTGGGGTTGGCCTTGCAGTTAAGATGCCTCTCTCCCAAGTCGGAAGTGTTAAAGGAACAGAAGCACCCTGTGCCAGTTCACTCACCGCATTTACAAACTGAATAAACCCTTGGGCATCCATCATAGTGTGGTTGAACCGATTCCCAATGCAAAGCCACCACAACTAAAACAGGTTACCTACATCACAATACATAATAGAGTGATTCTCCTGTGATTTAAATAATTTCTTTTTCTTTTAAAAGAAGAAAATGTGATAATTCATTGTGAGATCAATCATTCAATGCTATAGCGAGAATAATCACGACTTTGATCACTCAATTGTTTCTCAAATTGTTGTCCCTTATTTTTAATTTTAACTAATTTGATCTTCAAGTTATTTAAAATTTCTTCAATTAAACTCTTCCAAGGGGCCAAAATGGTGATTTTTCATTTTTAAAATTTCGTCAATTTGATCCTCGATGGGTTTAATTGACAAAATTTTAAACAAACCAATGATCAAATTAGTTGAAATTGAAAACTAAGGACTACTTTGACAGTTAAAATAATTGAGGAACCAAAATGGTGATTTTTTCATGATACGGAGTATATATAGCCATTAAGAAAATAGCAAAACATGGTATTCAATGGGTGGAAGGTATAGATAATGATACGTGTCAGTGATATAGAGAGTTAGCTAGTTACATGTACAACTTTATAGCCTTGTCTACATTGTTTAGTTAGAGTCTATTTTACTAAACTAAATATTATTTGAATATCATTCATTTTTTTTCACTCTTGATGTGACAAGTTGCACTTTAGTTGATATTTGAAATTAAAAAAAAAAAAAAAAAAAGACACACAAAAATAATATTAGGCCATGGCAAAAATTGCGTTATTTTTTGTAGGGGTACGTACGTCCCATATTAGTAATGTTGTTTCGAAATGTGTTAATGAGATCAATGCTGTACAAGATGGACAGCATCTATAATACTAAATGCACTGCTTTTCAAAAAACTATATATGGTCTACCATATACAATCTATTCAAAACCTACCCAATGCCGGCCTTGTATGGTACCATTATTAAGATGCATGAAAAGTCAAGTGTAAATTGAAAAAAAAAAAATTAATAAAGGGGTGGGGGATTTGCTTTTCTAGACTAGACAAATTTAGATAGTATTTTGAGATAGAAGGAAAAAGGGTAAGATAAGTAAAATGGAATGGGAAAAAGTGTAGAAAATTTTCACGAATTTGAAAATAAAAACTTCATTCTTCAAAACCCAAGGTTGAAATAATGCTAGAGAGTTTAGAAATTTGCATTAGATCAGAGAGATGAATTTAATTTAAGTATTTATATTTGAGAGAAAAGAAGTTTACAACTTTAGGTGTCAGTGATAGAGGGTTAGGTACGTGTATAAATTTTGCCTTGTCCACATTGTTTGAGTCTTTTATACTCACCTAAATATTATTAGAATAGTGATAGATGCACATACAAAAATCACTCATTTTTTGTCAATCTTTGATGTCACAATTTGTAGTAAGTTGATATATATTTGAAATTAAAAAAAAAAATAAAAATTGTAGGAGTAAATAAATAAAAAAAATAGCTCGCTATTATCTTACTTGAATAAGTAGAAGAGGGCAATCAATGATCCCTTTGGAGCCCGGCACAGTGTTGAGGAGTTGCTTCAAGTATGGACATGGTGGCTGCATGGATTTATCGCCTAACTGCTCAAGCTCAACATTGGCTTTTGCTTCAACAAACAAAACCCCTTTCCCATTGCAATTCACTATCAATTTTCCATTCTCCCCTTCAAAAATCCTACCCGCCAAGGGATAGTAGAAAACAAGTGCTTTAGCTAACCCTTCTTTGACAGCCATTGCTGGATCTTCCCCTCTCCTTTCAACACTGTTCCTGTAAAACATCAAAACTGGAATATGAAGTCGAACGGTGCCTTGATCGTCGAGATCGGAAAGCGGTTTTTGTTGATGAGGTGTGGAGGCTGATGGCACGATAAGCTGGGGCTTACTTCTTGTTACACAGAACAGCAGTGGAGCTGATAATAAACATGATGCCATTGAAATTGCAATTACAATTACAATTACAATTTGCTTTCAGGAAAGAATCTAGCTTAAAGGTTATTGGCTTGCTGCTCCACTTCAATCTCTATTATAAATAGTTGTCAAATGCAGCCGATCAAATGGTTGACGGTACGAATTCATCAAGCATCGTATCAACTTGATTTGAATTAGATTCATCAAGTTGCTCGTTTAATCTGTATCAATACGCCCTTGAAAAAATACTTGATATGTAGAGTAATTTCTTGAAAATCATCAAACTGATCTGTATGTAGATGGCGGGCTTTATAACAATCTTGTTTAATGGTCTTAAACTCCAATCTGAACTGGTCTTCTTATTTAGTTCACTCATGGTCTCCCGTCTTCGTCTTCAAACACTGAACTAAGTTATTCTATAGTACAGACTCAATCTAATACAAATACAACTTTCAAAGAATGATCTTCTGAACTAGATCTTGCACAACTAATTTTTCCATAAATCAAAAACAACTAGGAGGAGTGAAAAATACTTTGATTTGTAAAAATCCTTTTTCTCAATGATTCACTTTATTAACAATAATTTGTTTTAACTTAAGTTTATTAAGTCTAGAAATTCGAGCAGTAAAGATTTTAAAAATATATAAAAGTCTATTCACTCCCCCTTGATTTTAAAAATCATCACCCTTGTACGAGTTAATCAGAATATTCTATGCCTCATGGGAGATCATTGCACCTTCAATATGGTTGAAGATTCTATTACTCATCTCTTGATGGATGTAGTACAACACGTTCTTGTCTTTGCTCTTCTCAATTGCATTATCTGCTAATTTTGTAGGTATTCCATTTTCAACAATTTCCAGCGGATCATGATAGTCAAACAACACCTTCATTTGAGTGCTCCAACGATTGTAGTTTTTTTCATCAAGAACAAGAATAGAAAATTGAGCAATGTTGTTCATTGTGATAGGCTCGAATGAAGGGCGCGCTATAGTTGGCTTTGATACCATTTGTAGAAAAATTGAAGTATAAGGTTACAGAACATACAGTGTGTTAAACTGATATTGTAACAACCCTAATAGTAAACACTGGACAGAAAGAAAAGAACATACATAAGGAACCATACTTGTTCTCATAATTGCAAAGCTTGTCCTAAAGTCTTTATAAAGGTGTATGAGAACCTAAAAAGTAGGATCACACAAAGAAGATCGTGTAAGTTAGGATCTTGATGACTGGCAAAAAACTTATTCAACATGAAATAATAAACACAATTAATATATCAGAACTAGTTAGTCCAACACCCGCCATCGCCTTGGACATACAGTAGTTTATTCATAATAAGGACATATGTGTACAACATATTAAAACTACAACATCAAAGCTGAAGATCCAAACAATTGAATGGAAATATGAGGCATAAAGTTCACTCCTTCTCATTATATATGGATAGAAAAAGTGGAAAACTCACGTTTGTGCTTTAGTCATCTTCCTAAGCTCGTTTTCAAATTTCCCCATAATTATTGGAGGCAAAGCTAATGCCACGAGTTTACCCTCTCTGTCTTCTCTCCTTGTATGAGGTACCAAGCACCCAACTCCATAAACAACGCCATAAACGCCACCAAATACAGGCTTACCCCATCCAAAATCCACCTCGTCATATCCAAATCGTGAATTGTCTGTTATGAAGAAGTTCCTTGGTACAGTCCACCTTGGTCTCTCCCTAGTCACCATAAAATCTATAATCGATTTAATATAATCATCCTTAACAGTATTTTTAGCCTCCCTAATCAACTTGGCTGCATATGATATCGGATTTGAACACAACAACTTGGCTGTGGTTATCGCTGTCACGGATACAATTGCATTACCATAGTATCCAAGGGGCAGTTTCAGGTCTAGCAATCTTTCTCGTATATTGACAATAATGGTCAATAGCATCATTGAATTAGGGTCTGGTCGGAGAGCAATGGTACGACATTTCCATAAGCAAGCAGAAAGTGCCTCGAATGTTGTACTTGAAGGGCATTGGTCCTTGATAGCTTGCAGCTCTCTTGAGTCAAAAGTGAAAGAACGTTTAATGAAGAGGGAGTGGCTTATATTTTTGCTAAAAAACACTAAGGGGTCACTCGCCAGCTTTTGTGTGTTGATGAATTTGGTGGTACGCATCAATAATTTTTCGAAGTCCCACCACTTTGTAGTCTTGGATAACTCGAAATCCTTGAACTCGTTGTGTTCGTAGGTGATGGTTGGGGTTGGCCTTGCAGTTAAGAGGCCTCTCTCCCAGCTTGGAATTATTGAAGGAACAGAAGCACCCTGTACCAGTTCACTCACCGCATTTACAAACTGAATGAACCCTTGGGCATCCATCATAGTGTGGTTGAACCGTATTCCCAATGCAAAGCCACCACAAGTAAAACGGGTTACCTACATCACAATACATTATAACCATGCAAGAGTGAGTCTCTGGGTCATAATGGAAATGTAATATTTGTGTTAGAAAATATAATAAAAATCAAGAATAAATTATTGCTACTGGGAAAAATGTAATGCTTTTGAGAGAAAATCTAATACTTTTTTTAAAAATATAATATTGAGGTTTGAATAGTTAATTATGAGACAAATGTAATGCTAGTCATGGACATGCAGTAATGCAAAAATCCCGCTTAGGCACCGACTAATCGGCGCTGGCTGACGACCTAGCGTATCACCATAATCGGTGGCCTAGGCGGCTAGCCGACTAGGCCGTCTAAGCGCCGCCTAGGCCTCCTAGGCGCTTAGGCACTGACTAGGTCACCTAGTCGGCAGATTAGCTATTGTTCCCGTCTTTTATTAAATGGTTATTTCACTAAAAAAAAGACATTATTTTGAGCGAAATAAACCTAAATTGTTCAAACTCTAGATATTTTTAAGTTAATATTTAATATTTTAGTATGATCTAGTAAAGTATTAAATATTTTATAATTATCAAGTCTTAAAAATTTTAAAAAATGTAAATAATTTTTAAAAAAAATAAAAAATAAAATAAAAAATTCACGGGCGCCTAGGCGCCGCCGAACGCCTGAGGAGCACCTAGCGATTTTTTCAACCATGTGTTTTCTTTAAACAACGGCTACTTTGAAATCCTATTTGTCAAAATACAGTAATTTTAAAGTGGCTCTATTTTGTAAATAGCCTTTCAAAGTACCTTAATTTTGGAAAAATAAAATTAAAAAAAATAACTCGGTAAAATATTATGTTATACTATATGCCAACCTTAATTACCTTATGGCCTAGTGGCACGGAGTGAGTCTCATTAATCATATCATTCAATGATAGCGGTTACCAAAATAGCAAAACATGGTATTAAATGGGTGGAAGGTATATAGATAATGATATGTATGTGTCAATGATGTAGAGAGTTAGTTACACGTTCAGTCTTCAACCCCCATTCAAACTCTAAAAAACAAATTTGAATGTCTCAACAAAATATAGCTAGTCTCGAGAAGGTAACTGCTAAAGTAAAATATTAAAATAAATAAATAGCTCCCTATTATCTTACTTGAATAAGTAGAAGAGGACAATCAATGATCCCTTTAGATCCAGGCACAGTGTTGAGGAGTTGCTTCAAGTATGGACATGGTGGCTGAATGGATTTATCACCTAACTGCTCAAGCTTAACATTCGCTTTTGCTTCAACAAACAAAACCCCTTTCCCATTGCAATTCACAATCAGTTTTCCATTCTCCCCTTCAAAAATCCTACCCGCCAAGGGATAGTAGAAAACAAGTGCTTTAGCTAACCCTTCTTTGATAGCCATTGCTGGATCTTCCCCTCTCCTATCAACACTGTTCCTGTAAAACATCAAAACTGGAATATGAACTCGAATGGTGCGTTGATCGTCGATATCGGAAAGCGGTTTATGTTGATGAGGTGTGGAGGTGTATGGCACGATAAGCTGAGGCTTACTTCTTGTTACACAGAACAGCAGTGGAGCAGATAAACATGCCATTGAAATTGCAATTACAACTAAAATTTGCTTTCAGGAAAGAATCTTAAATCTTGGCTTGCTGTCGACTTCAATCTCTATTATAAATAAAAGTTGCAAATAAAACACTACCAGCAGTTGCAATCGAGGAATGAGTAACCAAAATAAGTAAACTCATTTAAAGCTCACTTAAATGTAATTGTTAATGACATGACATCTTTAATCTTAAATCTTTAATTAACTATAATAAAAGTAAAATCTTTTTGCTGAAAACTAGCTTCCGGCCTAAACAACACGGCACCCTTTTATGACTTAGGCAGGCCAACACTACTTAGGTAAGCTAACACTACAATAGCGATAATATAGAAAAAATGCAGGAAAATATAGAGAGAATATATAGGTATTGTATTGCTCAGAATTGTTTGTAATCTCTCTATGGAGGGTCCATTTATACATATCTTGGGCTTAGAGCCTTATAAGGAATAAGAATCCTGGATTACCTCCTATTGGGAGTCCTCGTTATATTATAAATAATATGACCTTTTTTTTCAGATTTAAAAATAATATGACCTAATCCTATTAATATTACAAATACTAAGTCAAATCCTTGTCGAACTCTTCGGTAGTTCTGTACTGGGTCTTCTTTTTGGACCTTCTTGATCCAGTTACTCTCTTGTCGAACTCTTCGGTAGCGGGTTGGGGGTGGGGGTGGGTGGAGAAAATGAAAAGTGGATCGGGTGATGGATGTAGCCCTCCCCGATCCACACCCGACCCATTGCCATCCCTATTGCCATCCCTATGTACAGGGTCTCCTTTTTGGGCCTTCTTGATCCAGTTACTCTCTTGGGCCAGTCCATGTGACCAAGGCCTAGTATATTATCCATCATCTAGCCCTCTTGAGATTTCGTGGACTCGAAGTCTCTAGACAGTATGCTAAGTGATGCTATTTAATTATCTTCGATTGAGATGACCTGCAAATAAGATTGTTTAAAGAATTTATTATATGTTATTATTGTTATTATTTTATTTTTATTTATGTATTTATGTATATATATATATATATATATATATATATATATATATATATATATATATATAACCCGTCCTTTTTTTTCTGCCCTGCGGTGGGACTATGTTGTCCATCACCAAGTCCTCCACTTTTTTGAGATTTCGTGGATGCGAAGTCTCTCGGAAATATACTAAGAGGTTTTTGTTTTTGTTTTTTTCTTTTTTTTTTAATCATCTTCTTGCGCTCATCTTCCTCTAAGTCAACCTCTGAGGCAGTTAGCCAAAGGTCCTGATCGATCGCTTGGCAATCGGCCAAAGCTTCACCATTTATCCCCAGTCGGTTGAGACCAACTGAGACTGTCATATATTTTTTGTTATTTTATTTTGTTTTATAAGAACGTCTCGAGTCCTTAGTTTTAAACGGTGGGAATACGAGTTTTCCACTGCCTAGTGAGTATGCCTAGTGATCGCTTGGTCTAGGTGCGATTCATCAAGCATGCCATATCTCACACTTGGGAAGGTGGTTTCCAGTATAGTTGCTATGGGATAGGGTCCACAGTTCAACAAAAATTGTTCTAGAATATCAATCTCAGACAAATCGTTGTATACTACCCCTGCAATTCCATTTTGAAAACCAATCAACCGTCTGCCTATCTTCCTCTAAAGCTAAGCTTCGTAGTCTTAAGTTCTTTGTGAGTCTCAATACATTGCAATTCACCCAAAGGTATGAAGAATTAATAGTGGCTCCGACAATTACTAGTCTCGTTGCTTTTGGAATAACGGGAAGAATCTGCCTAAAATCACCACCCAAAACTACTATCTTTCCACCAAAAGTCTTTTCAGCACTACCCAATATGACAAACCTTAATAGATCCCTGGCCTCATGGTTTTATCCAAACCTTCAAAATAATGTTTGTGCATCATCGATCTCTCATCCCATATAATCAATTTGCTCCTTATTATAAGTTCAGCAAGGTCACTACCTTGCGATATATTGCACGTGGAGTCTTCGTTCAAAGAGAGTGGTATAGCAAATCTAGAATGTGTCGTCCTGCCTCCCGACAAGAGCAAAGATGTTATTCCACTCTTAAGCAACGTTCAGAATAATATCACCGCGAGAAAAATTACAAATTGCATTTTATTTAAATAAAATAGTTAGGTACGCTATTGAGATAACAAATTTGCTTATAATTAACACTAAGATTAGTTGGACTAAATACTGGTGCACCAACAGTTGGTTCTAACAACGACTAAGCATTATCGTATAACCTATTTTATTGGAGCAATGATGCTTGTGTATTATTCTGATTATATAATGACTCATTTTCTTTAAAAATAAAATGTCCGAGTTAAATCAATTGTCAAGGAATGACTCGTAATATAAATAAATAACGAAGAATCCATTCAGTAATAAACATTTCATTCTATATGTAAATTAGATATTTATTCCTTAATCATTTTTATTCTACAATTTTTAATTACATATTATATTCAATATGAACATAACCCAAGGCAACACATTCCTTAATTTTCTAGGGGAAAAAATAATAAAATATTGCTGCCCAAATTTAGATAGCACCAAAACGACATCGTTTTGGGCTCTATATATATATATATATATATATATATATATATATATATATATATATATATATATATATATATATATATATATAAAGTTTTATTTAGTTACTCGTTTCATTTGGTCGCTTTGGTTCTCCTGCTCTGCATAGCCACCGCACACCATCCACCAGCCACCGCCTAGCATACTTAATGAATGGAGAAAACAGTCATCCAGTTGCTGGCTTCAACTGACACCCACTCGCTCATCGACCATCGCCTACTCGGCTGTCGCTAGCTGTGAGCTTCCCGTCTCCTGATCTTCATCTTCACCCTTAGGTCAGTCGTCTAGACGCCGGCAGTCGGATCCGTGTTTACACTTTTTTCCTCCTTTTTATTCTCAATTTAAGAACACATGCACCAGATTCTAAGATAATTTAAGGTCTGGTGTCTCAATTTGAGAAACCCTAATCTTTTTGAACTTGTAATCTCTCTCAGATAATTTAAGATATGTGTTTCTCAATTTGAGAAACCCTAGTCCGAATGTGGTCAGTCCCCGGAATAAAGATGTGTGTATACTCTTTAATTTCTCTGTCATTTTTCTCCAATTCGAGAACACATGCACAGATTATCATATAATTGAATCCATGTTTCTCAATTTTGAGAAACCCTAGTCTAGTTTTTCAAACTGAAAAATTCAAAACTGGATTTCTCAGTATTAGAAAACCCAAGTCCAAATTTTGTCCAGTCTCCGAAATACGGATGCGTTATAGCCTTTAACTTTTTTTTTTTAATCATTTTCCCAATATGAGAACACATGCACGTTATCAGATAATTGAATCCATGTATATGTTTGTCAATTTGATCTCAAATTGAAAATTTCAAAATTGGATTTCTCAGTATGAGCAAACCAAGTCTGGAGTTCTAAAGTATATAGATAATAACGAAAATAATGAGTCAAACAATATATAATGAGATTTAATTTTGGCTCTAACCGTGATCTGTGGTCTTTTGCTTCTTCATGTCCTTTAGAATTGTTGATTCTGTGAGTTTCCTCATTATGTTGTTTGGGTGAGTTGTGAAAAAATGATGTTCACTAAAAAATTGAAAGCTCATAGTTAATTAATAGTTAAGTAATAGTTAATTAAATGAGTAGTTCAAATTTGATTAAAGAGCCCAAGAACGAATGTCATGGCCCAATTTATATGGTCAGCGACATAAAGAAAAACATAGTGTGTATACCAAAATCTTAATTTGTTCAATCTCCGCAGTTCTCAAGTTTCACTACTACAGAAATAGTATACTACATCACTTAATATACGTCAGTTTTTTAAATAACCGTTGTATAATATATTTTGTTATACTACGTCACTTAATAGACGACGATTTTTTTAAAATAATCGATGTCTAATATATTTTGTTATATTACATCACTTAAGACAACAATTTTTTTAAATAACCGTCGTATATACCTTAATTTAATTTTTTTAAAATTAAAGTATATACGGCGGTTATACTTATAACCACCGTATATATTATATAGTTTATTTTTAAAAAAATATTTAGAGTATATACGACGGTTATACAATAACCGCGGTTTACATGGTATTTATTTTTTAATTCATTTAAATATATTTAGAATATACAACAATTATATATATAACCGCCGTATATACTTTATATAGTTTTTAATTTTTTTTAAAAAATATTTATATGTATATACATTATTTGTTTTTTTAATAATTTTAAATATTTATAGTATATAAGGCGGTTATAAGTATATACTCTATAGTTTTTTTTTTTAATATTTAGATGTATATACGGTATTTGTTTTAAAATTATTTGAAATATTTATAGTATTTACGGCGGTTATATACGCCTAAGTGCTAACTACCGTATATACTATATTATTTTTTATTTTTTATTTTTTAAAAATTAGAGTATATATAACTCGTAAGGGTGTGCAAACTTCGGTAAATTTTCGATTAACCGACTAAACTGACAAAGTTCGGTTAACTATTTTTTAATCGAACTTTTTTGGTTCGGTAAATGGTTAAAGATTTTTTAAATTTTCAGTTAACGGTTAATTCGGTTCGAAAGTTCGGTTAACCGAAATTTTAAATATATATAATAATAAATATAAATAAAATCTACTATGTAAAATTCCTATAAATTTCTAGTGCTGTTACGATATTGTTTTTGTATATTTTCTTATAGATTATTATTATATGTAGGATTTTAATTTAATTTATTATTATAGGTATTATTGTTACAAAGTTCAGTTCGGTTAACGATTAAAGTTTTAAAAACTTTGATTAAAATGGTTCGGTTAAGTTAACCGAACGGTTAACCGTTTGCACACCCCTTATTATAAGGTGGTTATGTACTGTAACCGTCTTATATACTTTTTAAAAAAAATTATTTATGCTTATTTCAAAAAAAAATTATTTATACTAATTTTAATTGGGGTTCAATTTTTCCCTCTTCAATCATTAGTTTTCCCGCTTCTCGCCTCTTCTAGCTTCAGCCGAGCCCACAACTCTCTCTTCACTGCCGCCGTGCTTCCTTGTCGCGGACCGCCGTCTGCCCGTGAGTCTTCGTGAAGCTCTTCCGCTGCTCTGTGAGTCTTCGTTTTCAGCGTTTTTTTCGTATCCCGTGAGTCTTCGTGAAGCTTTTCCTCTTTAATTCTTAATTCAGCGTTTTACTCTGAGAAATAATCTCAATTTTTTAGTATATAGGCGCGGAAACGATGCTGAAATAATGTAAACAGCTTGGTTAGATATAATATTTTTATCATATTAAATAATTTTGATAGATTTTCTCTCTTGCTTACGATCTACGTGTTAAATTGTGAATTCTTGACAAGGAGACTGTAATAATTTGTTTTTGGCTATTGGCTATGGTGTTGATAAAACAGTTAATTTACTGCTGCATTGGAAAAATATTTAAGCATGTTTACTTGTTATCTACGTGGCATGCATAGTGTCTCGGCATACAAGTATCTAATGTGGTGTTTTGACTATTACACTAATATTGACCAGTATTTAGTACTCTGTAGTCGGTTCGTTTTTTCTTCTTTTTAGTCTCAAGTGTTAAGGTGTATATAATTTCAATTTATAATAATCTATGATGTTAATCCCTCTAGCAATTATTCAAATGTTAAATGATTTGATGCGCGCTTAGAACAATCACAGAGAAACCGTCTATCAATTCTTCAGTCTTCACATATTAAATGATGTATTTTAGACAGTCAAATCATTATGACTTTGTGTGTGTTCTATTACATAGTGACCATGTAGTTCCCTTAATACAGATTCTGGTTTGCTTATATTTATTCTGATTCCCTATTTATGATGTAATTGCAAACAAATGGACTTGCCAAACAATTATGAATTTGATGTAGTACAATTCCCATATCTTATTAATAGTATAGATGATACATTCTCAATAATAATACAGAGTCTTAATAAGAATAAAAATATGATATCTAAAATGCACAATACAAAGAAATCTAAAAATACAATTTAAAGTGTACAATATGAATCTAAAAGTGCATAAATAAATATATATGTAATAAAAGTGCAAAATATAATCACGCATGGCACGATGGCAGGCAGTAACATTCACGCATCAATAGAGAACAAAATGAAGCAATTACTCACAATAATTGCAGTTGGTCTACTATGTCTCTGAAGCTAAGCTTGAACCACGCACCAAGTGAAATAGTGGAATCAGCAGACGCCTAGCTTGTCCAAAAGTTATTTAAAATGCTCTATTATGAAACACCATTTCAATTTCTCATATTACTGAACATCCAAATATAATCTCATATCCATGTTCTCAAGCTTAGGAGTTAGAATGGCAAGGAACACATACTTAGCTCCCAGTATTTTACTTTACTTTTTTTTTTTTAACGTGCAACAAATTAAATATTGATTGCAGGGCTTATATACGCAATTGCAATATACACCGTAATCATAAAATTTCATCGTGCAAATTTCCTGAGCTCTAGTAAACTTCTCTAGACCTAAAACTAAATTACTAAATATAAAGACATACCCCGTACTAAATAGATATATCTAAAAACATTAAGAAACAAAACTTTAAAAATGAAAAATATAATCCTAAAAATGCATAATATGAAATTTGGAAATGTACATTAAGGTATCTAAAAGCATAAAAATAATTTTAAAAATAAACAACAAAAACTCTAATTATAATGTTAACAAAAACCTTAAGGTACTTTGCACATTTAAGTGCGTAGCTTTAACTAATTTAAAATACTCAGATGCATAGCTTCGCACCAAGATGTAAAACTTTGCACCTTGAGGTGCATAACTTTACAACTAAGGGTGCATAAATTTGCTTCCTATGGTGTAAAACTTTGCACATTTAAGTGGTCAGCTTTAATTAATTTAGAATATTATCTTTAAGATGCATAACTTTGTCCCTTGAAGTACATAACTTTACAACTAAAGGTGCATAAATTTACACTTAAAGGTGTAAAACTTTGTACATTTATGTGCCAAACTTTAACATGTAATGTCCAAGAGAAATTTTGCAATCAAAAAAGGAACAGCATACACTAGAAAAAGAAAATAATGCTCTTAAAGAATATATATATATATATATATATATATATATATATAAACTTACACAAAATTACATGCTACTGCATTTTTAAAAAAAAAATATTTCTTCAATCTAGACCCTTATATTTAACTCTATTTTTTACTTGAGCGTTCCTCTTATATATATATAAGACAAAATAATACTAAAATTGGAAAATGGAAATTCAACTAAATCGTATGATGAAAAGAATAATAAGAACCCATTTTACGAAGAACATTAATTAACCGCTGTGTTACTTCCTTTACCTCTTGTAATTCCATCTGCAGCTTAAATCGAACAATATATATAGAAAAAACTAAAACCAAAATCAGAGAAAATGAAATTCAATTAAATCATATCATTTTTCTAATACTGACTCTATTACAATGCAGTATCTGTTCATTCAATTAAATCATTTATAATTAAAAGAATAATAATCAGCCATTTATGAAGGAGAAAGGTTTATGTATACCTGGCATAATCAGTTGATATCTTAAATGGGATGGGGGAGCTGGTAGCAGTTGACTATTTTCTCAGATATACATCAACCTTTCTCTTCAGGAGGATGAGGAACATTAATTAACCGCTGTTTTATTTCCTTTAACTTTAATTTCATTACTAATTTCTCAATAAATTTCTTCTAGATAATTATTACTCAGATTTCAATTTAAAATTGAAAAAAAAATAGATCTAGAGATGCGATTTCAAACATGTAGATCTATAGAAATCCAAGCACGTTTATAGCAAATGAATAAATAAAAACGCAGAAAACTAAGCAAATCCAAACCTACTGAGAAGCAAGTGGTAGAAATCAGATAGATCCAACACGGAGGTGGTTCGAATCACCGCGGTCTCGGATTCAATTGATGCAAGGCAGGAGCTAGCTAGATTTGCAGATGGCAACGTACATGCAACCACTCGCAATCCGATCCGGCAGTTCCCGACCTGCACCAAGCGAATTAGAGACCGCCGCAACGTAGATCAAACGCACAACGCTGTCGTTTCCTGCTGGTATGCTATCCAGGAATTAGGAATAGGTAGAATATGAGGCGTAATGTACAGAACTGAAGTTTAGAGAGAGAGAGAGAGAGAGAGGAGGTGCGTGTACGTGAAATAAGCGGGACGCGAGGGGAGGGAACAAAGACTTTATAGAAGAACTGGACTAATGAGATAGTGACGCGTGAGCTGCTAAACCGGCGACGCGTTAGTTGAAACGTGGAATAAATCATGGAAATTCGGGCTCGGGTCGCTGACATGAGTGATGAGCCCGATCCGCTTTCCAACTTTAGAAGATCCTGGTCACCTCAGTGACCTCATTACCTTAGCCAATGGCCGGTTAATATATGAAATGGATAATCACTTTTTTGATCCTCAATTATTGTCCACCGATATAGTACTTAGTTTTCAATTTAAATCAATGCGATCCTTGAATTGTCTCAAATTTTATCAATTAAATTCTTTTACTACTATTTAATGATTTAGTCGGTAATGACACCTGTTTAGTAAGGGACATTTAAGTCTTTTTCCAAACAGCTCTCTTTTATTTATTTATCTTTATCGTTGTTTTTTATTTTTCTCTCCGCGGTTGAAGAACCATGAGTTGAAGCTACGAAGAAAATGAAGAATCCAGCAACGAAGAACCCAGTGTTGAAGAAGGATTAATAATCATGTTGAAATTTTCTTGTCTATAAAATGTCTTGCAACAAGAGTAGTTCATCGAATGTATGTCAGATGTGCGATGCAGGTGTGGATATTTGGCTCCAAGGACGATGTCCTAGAATTATGCTAACCCAGGGAAGAGATATCAGACATGTTCACGATACCGAGTAAGTGTAAAATTTGTAAAACCTCTTAAGTGTTAAAAGTATACATTTTGTTATGTAATTCAAAATTGGGATTGATGTTTGGTCAGGGGAATGGAAGTTGTCGATTTTTTGAATGGATGGACTATGATGTCTTTGAGCGTGTCTTCAATGTGATTTTAGGTTTGTTGAAGAGGTCGGATAAGTATGAGAAGGAAATCCAAAAGCTGCAATATACAATTGATCGAGAAAAAAGAGCACGAAATTACTAAGAAGATTTGAGAATCTAATTTTAAGTTTTTGTATGGATTTGGATTTGGTGTTGTATTTGCCGTCCTTGGTATGAGTATTTGGATAATGAGTGGTCAACGAAGTGAAGGGTTATTCCAGCTAAAGTAGGAGTAATGCATTGATGCAGTGTTTTAGGTTAAGTTTAGTAGTACTTTAATGGTGTAATGTTATTTTCTAGTAGTTCAATGATGTAATAAACCAATATTATGTATTTTTATTGATGATATATGGATGAATGAAAATTACATTTTGTGATTACCACAATACTACCTAGTGAAAAAGTTGTTCAATTCGATGCTCACATCAGTGTTTTTATTTATCACTGGAATGAAACCACTAGAATAAAACCAAACCATGCTCACAGGTGAGAGTTGTGATTTAAGCTTTAATTTCTCTTCTGCTACAGACTTCTTCTTCAACACGGGGTTCTTCGTTGTTGGATCTTCAATTTCTTCATTGGCTTCTTCGCAACTTCGACTTAGGGTTCTTCAATCGCAGAGAGAAAAAACAAAATATAACGGTAAAGGTAAATAATTAAAAGGGAACTGACTGGAAAAGACTTAAATGCCCCTCACTAAACGGGGTCATTACCTGCTAAATCACTAAACAACAGAAAAATTGTTTAATTGACGAAATTTGAGACAATTAAAGGATCACATTAGTTCAAATTGAAAACTAGCGACTACATTAACAGTTGGGCAACAATTGAGAGATCAGAACAATGATTATCCGTATATGAAATCAATTGTTATACCATGAAACAAGTACGTTCATCTTACATTGTAGATCTTGATTCAAAAAAATTATGTATTTGTTGATATATCATGTACCTGCAGTTAACCATTTATGTACATGTAAATAAATTAAAGGTACATAATATGTTAACTACAGACACATAATTTTTTGAATAATGGAATATAAAATGAGAAAAAAAATAAAAATGACATTGTCCCTGCATTAGACATTGAACTTTAATACACATACATGTATATGTATACATATATTATATATTTATATATAAGTATTATATATTTACTCCGCATTTATTTTTATTTTAATCATTTATTTATTTATTTATTTTGATTCCGATTCATATTTACTAGCATACGAAAAGACTTTTTCTATTTATAAACTCATTACTATTATATTACCAAATATTTTATTTCAATTACCATCCAATTCTAATGTTTGAACAAAATGCCCTTTTAATTAAGTTTTCTTTATACAAAAATATTAATTTCAATATTTACACTTCAAGTTACATACAATGAAAGAGTATGTTTTCTTTAATTTGAATAAATTATTAAAGTTTAATATAATTATCGAATATCAATAAACAAGTGCATGTTACACTACTTATCGGGTGACTGTTAACACGTACATGTCTTCGTGAAAGGGAAATTGAGGCAAAAAATTCGGAAACTGGCCCATGCAGGTCTCGAACCTGCGACCTTCGCGTTATTAGCACGACGCTCTAACCAACTGAGCTAATAGGCCACATTTATTAAATTTTAAACTTTATTTATTTATTGAAACATTTTATCACTTGAGCATAATGGCCAACCTGACCACCGGTGGCCAGACATAATGCAGAGAACTGATCATTTCGAATAATTAATTTAATAAATTTTCATCGGTAAACAAGGGTGATTACTTGAATTTTGAAAAATTAGATGAAATTGTGGCAACAGACAATAGTGACAACTAAAATACAGAAATATATTTTTTATTTTACACAAATAAAAATAAAAACAACACAAAAAACGAATCTAAAATACATAATAATTTTTTTTTGAAAAAGTTCAAACAAACCCCTTAACTCAACTAAATAGTGCAATTGAGCCCCCTAACTAAAAAAACTCCATCAAAAACCCTTAAACTATCAAAAAAGTACACCGTACTATTAAGCCCTTATCTTACCTATTAAGCAAGTTACCGTAGATTTGGCATCGAATGAGCTACTACATGTGCTATTAGCCTATTATTATGATGTTGCGATGATTTGATATAAATTAAAATTTAAATAATACTATACGGAATTGAGATAGCTGTGGTTATTTCCATCCAGCACCATGATTGACTGAGATTTCAAGGGAGCGGCTATAATCACCACACTTGTTTCAAATTCAAAGAGGGGCGGCCATGACCCTCCCCTTTGTCTTAGATTCGAAGAGGGTGGAGGCGCCCCTTGTCCGTTATTTGACAGGGGAGGCCATTGCTGCCTCCCTTGTCTAAAATTCATAAGGGATCAGCTCTCTAAGATAGCCATGGTCATTTGATAGCAACTATGACGCTAGATGGAGATAGTTATTGTTGTCTTTGTTCATTTTTTTAAAATTTTTATTTGTTAAAAATTTTATACAAAATTATTTAATTTATATAAATTCATTTTCACATAAGAATAATAACAAATGTAGAAACTCAGTTTGAGTCAAAGGGACATCAATAGACTTAAGCTCAGTTTGAGTCAAAGTGGCATCAATAGACTTTTCATAAAATATGCACATCCTTATGTCTTTGTTATTAGCTAATTTTATTTTTTTTGGAAACATTAGCTAATTTTATTAAACAATCATTTTACAAATTGTTAAAATAATCTAGTGGTAAAAAACGTTAACACAATTTGGCATCCTCTATCAGCCAACAAATCCGTTAACTGTTGATTGCCGAATAATGTCGTAGTAGTGGATATGTAAATAATATAAGCAAAGGTGGTGATGTGAAGATAAATAAATAGGGGCGATGATAATGTAGATAGACAATAGTGGCATGGTTTCATAAGTTCATAAACAAATTCACGCACATTTAGAAGTTCTAAATTTGGGTTAAAACATGCATTCCACCTCACTCAAATTTACATATGAAGATTAAATGTTGCTAGAGGTTAATAGTGGCATGGTTTCATAAGACAAGGTTCTATGCACAACCCTCGGTAATAAAGCCAAACACAAATAGCCTCAAGATAATACGAAAACACAAAGACTCTAGGACATATGCCAAAAAGTCTTCATCAAGAGCAATAGGGAACAAGAGTAGCAAAGGGATGCAATAGAACTCATAGTAATAAAGATAATCCAAAGAGATGAAGAGAATACAATAGATCGTCAAGAGAATAAGAATAAATTGGGATAAATTAGAACGCCGATTGGTTTATTATGGTTAAACTCCCCCTTGACATTTGAGAAATAAAACGCCTTTTGGAAATAAAATATAGTAGTGTGAAATGAAATAAATACCCTTGAGGAAAAAATTTGGTACACTCAAAATAAAGAAACAAGTATGGTAATAATGAAATTGAACAGCCTTAGAAAAAACTCAACAGACTCAAAAAGCTCTCAAATCTACCAAAACAATTGATGAATGGCAAAACAAGGATTTGAAAATTTCCATTGACATTGGAAGGAAAGATCAAGAAACAAGCTTGCAAAAAGTACTATTTTCCTATAATTCATGGACTAAATTTGTCATTTCTCTTTTTTTTTTTTTTTTTTTTTTAAAGATAGACTAAAAAGAATCAAACAAATAAAATGAGACGAAAAGAGTGGCTAAACTAACATCCTCACAGATGATGCAATGGCTTGCAACTCATCTGCAGTAACTTTCTTCCACTCACCACCAATCATCAGACATCCTTCTATACCTGCTGCAGATGTGTCATGGCTGCTTTCTGTCTCTGCCATCTCTCGATCGATTGGGTGAGCGGGAAGCTCAGCTTCCCTCATTTTCTTATGATGGGAATTGTCTAAACATTCAATAGCAGATTCAGCCACCCTCTTGCTGTGATTTTCATTTGATACTTGGCATTCTTTTGGATTTGATGATTTGGAAACTTCGGTGCAATTAGCATTGCAATCAAGAATAGGTAGGCGGCCTGAAGAACTGAAAGCATGAGGTAACATACCTATAGGACATGGTCTCCAATTATCTGTGACAACCCATTGTCTACGAACACCGGCATGGTTTTGAGTTTTGTTTACCTTGTTGCTCTTCATTGATTTTAGTTTAATCAACTGAAGCTTCTTTCCAGCTTGACTAAGGGATTCTTCTTGCCTGGAGAGGAAGCTTTCTGAATGTACATTAGGAGAGTCTGATTCATTAACATCTGCATCAAATACGCTCAGCAAAGAGAGCGTTTTAAGTTTATCACGTAAAGAGTTCTTCCCCATTAGACGTGCAAGAACTATGGATGAAGCCATCAGTTGCTTGTTGCCATGAGAGGACAACACGAGGCATTTGCATAAAAGGTCCTGTAGGGTAGCCTTGGCCAGAATTTGGTTATTTGAAGAATCTCCAGTTTCTGATACAGATCTTTTCTCATGTACATGCCTCAGGGTCTTCAGATTTTCAATTAGCCATTCAAACAGGTAAGAAAGCAGTTGAATTTGGCGAGGCACTGTTACATTATCCAATGAATGGCAGTCACCTAATCAAGATCCAGAGTCCAGACAATGAAAATAAACTAAAATCAGTATTATGACAAAGCCCCTATGAACCACCAAAAGAAAAAAGAATATAGAAAAACAAAAAATAAAAAAACAATTCAAAAGATGACATAAAACGAATACAGATCTATCCTCTCATCATCTTCCTGCTAGTCACAAAAATCCTCACTATACTCCAAAAGAGGAAGCAACCCTGAGAAGTGTTCAGGCTCCTATATGGAAGCTATGGATAAGTAGTTACTTACCACTTAGCAATTCTGTGGCTCCATGTATCTCAATTTTATCAAGGATTCCTCTAAGAAGTGTAATAAGCAAGTCTGGTGCTTTATTAGACAATTTTGTGATGACTGGTTTCCAGTGATCAAATACAGCATGCATACTAATGTTTCCTTGGATAGTTTGACCAGAATCTGATCCATCAGCTAAATGCAAGGAATCTAATGCCTTAAGCAACAGTTCCAAAAGCACTGACACCACTTCTGAAGACGACGAAGAATACAACCGAAGAATATATTTCAAAGATTTGGTAACCTGTTTCTTAGGACCTGAAACATACACCCATACAATGGGCAAAAATTATAATCATCTGTAAAACATATGGAGACATTTTCCAAAGACAATAAGCAGAATAAAGTCCAGTCTGCATGCCCAACCAAACAGATATTATAATACAACCTTGCTTGCCTAGACCAACATTTAATTGATTATAAGTAAACATAAAAAGAGAGGTTGATAGCAATAGTACTTTGTACTGGAGAGCAGAATAGCTTTTAAACAATCTTTAAATAGTTTGCATCTCTCATTGATATTGCAAGGCTACATATATGTCTTTCTAATTAACAGGAGTATTGAGTATAGGTGACACTGCCTCACAAAAAGTGAAATGGGGTGTACTTACCCAAAATAATAATAATAATAATAATAATAATAATAATGTGAAAAGGAGTAAGGCACTCCAATTCTAACTTTTTTCCAGCAAAGGGGTTAACGGATGCATAAATTCTCTACAAGAATATATCTCACAGTGATAGCTATTGATTATACATAGAGCAAAAACCTTTGCAATTTGAAAATAACATGTCAACACTGAATTTGGAAATTGGGATTTCAAAATTCCAAGTTTCTGCAATGCCATGTATTTTTTCATTTCCTTCTCTTCAATGAAAGTTGATTCTCCCATATCCTTATTTGCACCCAAATTCTTCTTCCAATCATCAATTCAACCTCCATATAACATGCATATATAGGAAGAACCTATTCTTTGGTTCTTAGACGTGTATATTAATTATTTATAATACAATGTAATATTGGAACTTTAAATCATACCACAAAGCTCTGTAATCGTCAAAGCTTGTACCATAGACATGGACCTAAAATATATATTCCACCTCGACTGAAAGATTAGCTATTACTCCTATTAGTGAGGACACACATTTACTATTTTATATGTATCCTCAACATGTCCCCTCACATGTGAGAAGATTCTTGTTTTTAATGGGCTAACCATGTGGAAATATTTTGATGATGTATGGCATGTAAAAATTCAAATCCAGGACCATTTGGCTGCTTAATTCCATATTAAATTACGTGCTCATCTTAACTATATGCTTAAGCTATTACTGAAGATACACAATTAATATTTCATATTCATCCTCAACCAGTCCAATAACTAAAATGCACTAGGCAAGTACAATAAATTTGAAACATCCAGCAAAATTTCATGTAGCATTGTAGCAAACTGAATAAACAATCCCATAAAATATTTGACTTATAGAATAACCTGATGATTTAGAAAATGAAGGCTTCCCAGCTACAAAAGGAAGAAATTTGTTGAATCCAAAGAATTGACCTGGATGTCTAACACCTGTTAAAGTGCATTAAAATCACTCAAATAAAAACATTGGCACTAAACAAACAGAAATCATGGCAGCATTTCCAGGAAGAAATCAGGGAGAAATGAATCATTATAATGCAACAAGCCATCTTAGAAGTGGTTGAAGATGTATCAGTTAGTTTCAAGCAGGAAATACTTCCCTTCAGCTACATTGTTTCTCCCTTTTGTGATTGCTTATGTGTTTTTGATGTTCTAACTAAAAACCACAACACAAATGATCAAAATATTATCAGTTCGTTTCATGCAGGAAATACTTCCCTTCAGCTACATTGTTTCTCCCTTTTGTGATTGCTTATGTGTTTTTGATGTTCTGACTAAAAACCATAACACAAATTATCAAAATATTCAGACATTGAACTGATTGAAGTAATTGTTTATCGAGCTAGATTTGACTAAAATCAACCACCAGGTTGGGGACATCTTCACTCCTTAACAAGGCCTTAATTATTACACCATAATAGCAGAACTGCCTAAATGGCGTCCTCTTAAAAAAAATTTGGAGGTCTTCATTACTTATTTGTCCACCTCCTGTCCTCTTAAGACTTCTCTTCAATCTTCACGGTGATGAACAGACAACCACAAAACCCAAAATGTTGGGCACAACATAAAATCAATCCAGCACTTAGTGTCTTTTATATGCACCATATTCTAGCCACCAAATATTATCCCACAATAGAGATGTCCAATTACTGCAGTTCTTTCAGGAGGATTTTCAATTTAACAACAATACTGATTGCAAAGGAAAGGACCCATGATTTTTTGTCAACTAAGGTAACCAAATGCAGGCAAATACTTGGCATGTACATGTTTCAATATGCTTCATTTAAATATAGCAAGGCTTAAGCCATACAACCATTAAATGTCATATAAAACTGAATTTGGATTCTGGGAAAATGAAACTATGCTATGGCCACAATCCCATCATGCTGATTCCTGGCATCAATAGATTTTTATATTCCACTGCATGCTTCTTAGATCTTAGACATCAGCATTTCTAGTGGTCCATCGAATGGAAATAGTAATTGTCCACAATTTTATGAATTCCAGAAGTAGAGGGACAAAATTGATCAAAATTCAAGAATATGAACCAAATTGAACAAAGTCTAACAATATAGAGACCTCCCAATTACATTAACCACACAAACAATTCAGACTTAGCATAAAGAGAGTTAGGTGGATTTCTAACTTTTATGCAATATCAATAAAAGATATGTGAAAATTACTTCGTAATCACAACTTAACAAATAAAGACAGCAAAGTTGGGTTGTAATATCTATCAACATTAAACTTCACACTTTACATATGGGAAATAGGTGGAGTTCTAAATTATAATCCTTGTGTAAGATCAGTGAAAGATATCTTAATTAATACAGCATGATAAATACTGAAGTTTTACTTACGGTTTTCCTTGGCAAGAGAACTTGATCTGGCAGTCTGTATTTCTTTCAAATAAAAAGCCAATTCATTTAATCTGTCACTTGTTTCCTTCTGAAGTTTGGTGGGTTGACTGCTCTGAATGGCGCTTTTTTGAGGCTCCCAGTAATATGATTGCAACCAACGAAGTGCCTGAAATCATTTCATCATATTTAGAATACCATGAGAACAGCTGAGCTTTTAAATAATTATAGAAATATGAAAAAGTAGTAACAACAGTAGGAACCAATAATGAAGATATCCCAAAGATGCTATCTAATCTAGGAATTTTTCTCTTAGAGGTATTCAATTGCGTGGTTAGGTGATCAATTCTTAAACCATATACAGTTAGGTCATGGGTAGAAGTCCTATAACCAACTTGGAAACAAACCCTGCATGATGCAGAGTTCTGCACAATGAGTGGAAACAAAAGATTTGCACTTCTCAAATGAAACCTTCACTCTTTATAATTTGAATTTGTATTTCCAAATATGTGCCCCCTCCCCCTAATCACTCCAAACAATACGATTACAGATTAAACATTTTGTTTAAATTGAATTAGACCTGGGGAAGTACCATCATAATAAATATTTAAAAAATAATAAAACTCATATATAGCAAAGGTGTTTAACTGATCCAACTACATCAAAGTTGAGGCTTGGTCAAATTTAGGAAACACATGCTTGTAACTATGAACAAAAAACATATATTTAAAATTTTAAATCTCAATAGTATAATCGTTATGCAGAATAGAAAAGAATGTGTGTCAAACAAGGAACCATAATGATAATAGTATTAATGCTGAAACAAATACTAGCTGAATGAAGTCTTAATCTCTTAAATTTTTATTTTTTGGAAAGGCAAAATTATTTATGTCTTGGTTTATGGCCTTAATATCTACGGAGTAATTTTCATGTTCAGTAACATGATTAATTTCTTTTATATCCCTAGTTATCAAATCAAATAGCACAGCCTCACAACATTCCATACATCGTCACTATACATAATGCTCACTACTAGCTACGTACACAATCAATTAGGTTTTGGAGGAAAATCAAGCATATAGTTTGACATCAAATAATCTATTACATAGAACTTTTTGGTACAAGGTGTCATGGTTTATGTAAATGTACAGCATCAGTTCTTTGCTATTCATTAAATTCTTATATCGATCCCAGATAGGTATCACTTATGCATCGCTCAAATAAAGTTATGGACTTGAAATCTTGTAAGGTGTAGTCTGCCTATTTCTTAATTTTTCCTTAAAAAGCCCCATGTATGCCAAGCTTAAAGTTATTTCTATGGTCCTTTCTAACAACTCAAACTGCACTATCATTTCACTTAAAAAGTAGTTACCAAGGTTCACAATTACATTTGACATTAGAAAAGAATTGAGAAATCAACAAGTGCTTTAGTTCATGCACTTCAAGAACACATGGTGACAAACAATCTGCATAGGCCAAACGGCCATAGATTTTATTTATATAACCATGACTGGTATAAAGAAGAAACTGTAATAATAGAACACATAGTGACAAACAATCTGCATAGGTCAAATGCCAATGGATTTCATTTATATAACCATGACTACTATAAAGAAGAAACAGTGATAATAAAACGCATAGTGAAAAACAATCTGCATAGGTCAACTGCCTATGGATTTAATTTATATAACCGTCACTACAGTAAAGAAGATACTGTGAATCTGTGATAATAAAATGCATAGTGACAAACAATCTGCAAACTTGCATAGGTCAACCACCTATGGATTTTATTCATATAACCATGACAACTATAAAGAAGATACTGTACAATAAAATGACGACTCAATGGAAATGGAGTTATTGACAATGTGAAAAGATTAATATAGAAATTACATATACCTTTGTAGAGGCAAGGCGGACCAACTGGAGCGAAGGAAGATCACGATGAGAACCCTCTGAAAGTATGAATCTCAATTAAAAATCCAAATTTCACTCGTATCAAAAAATAATTAGGAAACAAGGTGAACAAATGTATGATAGCACAATGGTTTAGTCTAAACATTAACCTACAAGAAACTACAGTTACTTAAATGTAATATTTGTAAATTCATGTAAATCTCTTATCTACAATTGAATGCTTCCTTTTGTACAGAATGCCAACATATTTACAAAAAACTCAAGAATAATTGATCATAAACTTTGCAAAGGGTTTATGAAGAACTGCACACCATGGCGGACATCAATCAGCATACGGGGGATGCCAATTGCATAAGCTGCCTCAGCTATTGAAAGCTCGTTCTTCTTGCGGTTCTTCTCAATAACTCCATTTACTAACCTTGAAAGACAACACAAAATATTAATAATTGATTTATCCCCAAGTTACAAAATAGAAAAGCATATGTATTTTAGGAGCACCAAAAATCACAATGTGATGAAGCATAAACTACTTTAAGTTTCGTCTCAAAAAGAAAACCCTAAAATGAAAAGGAGCCCCACATGAGTAATTAACATTTAACCATTGAACATAAAATGAAGTTTACTAATACTTTTACAGTCCAATACTTCAATTCAGTAAAAATTTTCAGAACTTAAAATTTAACAAATGTCCCAGAGAATTACTGGTATTCCTAAGGAGTTAAAGCAAGATTCAGAATTTCATAAGTTAGGATCAATGTGGGGCATCTGCCTATTCTATTAAGAAGGGATGGGATATTGGTCATTGCATTGATGATAAAAGGAAATGTGGCATGTAAAACAGGATAAAAAATGTAGAATTTCTGTCATGCAAAAAAAAAAAAAAAAACAAGCAAACAACAACAAATACCTGGTAATTGCCATAGAATATAGCATAGCCAGCATTCCTTCCGATAGCTGCACTCTTTTGGGTACATCATCTCTACAATAATGAGTCAGGAAAAAATAAAACAACAACAGGAATAATTTTATTTGGAAGCTCAATTCATCATTACAACAAATTAAACAAAAATAATAAGTTACCTGAAATATGGATCTTTCTGCTGAATTTCGATGATTGAAGCGGTAACGTCGACGGCGACTGGAATGCATCCTCTGTTCCTCCATGTCGAAATCTACAAAGATCCAAACGTATCCAAATACTTAAGTTTTTAAGCACAATCATTTTATCAAATGCATCAATGAAGAAAATGAAAACAAAAATAAATAAATAACTAAAACCTTTCATTACCCTTCGAAGAGCAGAATCAACGGAAAGTGGAGAAGAAGAGAAAAGGGAATCTCCAATGAAACTCCACTCTTCCCAGGTTAACCAAGGCACCAACTTCAAGCCCTGTGATTTTTGATCCTCAACGTCGTTAAGGTATGACTCCTTAAACCCTAACAAAGACTCCATTGTCAGGATTCAGTAAACTGGATTCAGCTATTCAGGGTTTAAGCCTTGACAGTTGACAGATTAAAGAAAAATAACCCGTCTGTGACGGGTCGGGTTAACCAACATCATATGGGACCGAATCAGACAATCAGTGTGGTTAGGCTATGCTCAGCCTGATAAAAGTATAAAACTCAGAAAAATTAATTCTTAATTTAGTCATCTAACTATTGTTCATTTCTAATTTTAATTTTAACTTTTACAACTACTAATTTAGTCCTTAAGACTATTTCTAAATTCTAATTCAAAACATCAAATTTTACACCAAAAAAAATATTCTCAATAGATTTTTAACTAAATTTTATCCATCTCCAAGACTCCAACTCATTTATACTAAATTTTATTCCTAGACTAAAATAATTTATATTATCAATTTTATACTACTACAGTAATACTTTAATTATTTTAATATAAAATATAATTGTTATGCAAATAATATTTGTATTCCACAATAATTTTATTGGTAAAAATTATATTTCATGTAGTTTAAATTTAATTAATCTATATTCAAGATTAGTCTTGTTTTAATCGTCTTTATAAAATCTTTCAAATGAAATAATTTATGTTTAATAATATAAATTCATATATAAGAATTTAACAAAATATATAAATACATAAAACAAAATAAATTAACAAAAAAGCGGGGGGGGGGGGGGGGGGGGGGG
>NC_044928.1:21866617-21870502 GCF_003576645.1 Ipomoea triloba
GGGGGGGGGGGGGGGGGGGGGGGGGGAGGGATAAATCTATACACTATATATAAAAACAATATCCTCCTCCAAAATTTTCCCGCCCAAACGTAGGGGCATTTTAGTAATATGGTAATTATTATGATAGAATAATATTAATTATAATTTGTTATAATTCGTTACTAGTAATATGGTAATTATTATGATAGGATAATATTAATTATAATTGGTTATTATGGTAATATTATAATTATAATTATAATTATAATTATAATAATTATAATTGGTAATATTGCATTATCTACCATATATATATATAGTAATGTAATATCATAAAATTTTCCAATTCAGAAATAGGTGCAATATTTTGGGTATTGGGTACTCGAGAGTCATCGCCCATATATTTTAAGACAAACAAATTTACTTCTGCTTTTCAAGAAATTGTTAATGCATATGGGTGAGTTTCATTGGAGAGAATTTCACGTGTATTTATATTTTAGTGATGAGAACAAAAATACTTCATATTTAGTAATTAGTTTTGTATAGAGAAGCAATTTTCTTTCAATTGCAACTTCATTAATCTCATTTCTTAGCACGGGCTAATTACTCAGTTTGTAATCTAACTATATTCCATTGTACTTCAATATTTTTTTGCAGTTTATATCGTTTGGTATGAGCTCGAAGATACTTAAGGAGACTCTACTTCAACAAAAGGTAAATGAGAAGAGGCTCGGTAACAGAACCCTAATGGTTTAGTTTATGGAAGAGCATAGAGATGCTATCGAGGATGATGACAACGGTGATTTTGATAATTTTGTAGGGTTTTATTTAACTCATAGTCAGTATGTTGACTTCGAGATTTGTATATGCCATTCATGTTTCTATATTTTTCTTATACAAAGCTATAATTGTAAATTTATGTTAGGAAATTATATTAATATAATTAATTATTAAGGCAAGTATAATATATTTTGTACTGTGGACACATTATTTTTAATAATTTTGATTTAATAATATTATATCTTATTTATTATTTATTATATATTATTAGTACAAAATAAACCATGCATGCCTTAATAATTAATTATTAATATTATTGCCTAATAATTGTTTATTGTAATTCTCTTCACCTTTTTCAGTGTAATATTATTGACACAAAATAAATTATACTTACTTTAATATATAAATATTTTAAATTTAATTTTTTAATATTTATTAATGGTAATTATTCTGGTAATTTTTCACTTTTTTCGTGTAATTATTATGGTAATTTTATGATAATATATTTCAAAATTGTGGCAATTTCATTAATTATTATGCTAATTTATGGTAATATATTTTAATATTAGAAGAGAAAAAAAATATTATAATTGATATAGTTAATGAAATTATTATGGCAATATTTTTAACAATTTCATTAAATTGTAATCAATAAATATGAAATATAATTAAGGAAATGAAATTATAAAATTAACAAAATATGTGTTCATAAATATTTAGAAATTTTTTTAAATACATACATATGCACTACATTAATCATACAAAATTTAAATGCTAATTTTTTAATTTCTAAATGTAAATTTTTAATTATAAATCTATAATATAAATCTATACTATATACTATATATAAAAGTGAAATCCTCATATTTCATTCTCTCGCCCAAACTTTTGTAATCAATTAATTAAATATTTTATTGGTCAAATAATTAGTAAAGCTTTTTTGGTAAGAAAATGTAAAATGAAAATTAACTAATATATATTAATTGGTAATATTGTTTCTATATTCACGTATGATCAATATTATTAATAAAAGTAAAATCAATCCCTTCAACTTTCCCGCACAAACTAATATTATTAATTAATTGGTAAAAAAATTAATAAAGTTTAATTGGTTACAAAATTTTATTTTCCAAATTCTGAGAATAATTAAACCATTATAATTGTGAGAATAATGAAAACAAATTCTGCGTAATTTTATAAGAAAATAATAATTAATAATTATTATTTACACTAATAATAATAATTCGAATACTTATCTATACTTCTATATCTATATACTACTATTAATAAAAATAAAATCATCCTTTGTAAATTTCTTGACCAAACAATAGTAAAGATAAAATGGAAAAGAAAAAATGATATTACTAATTGATTGAAAATATAAAAAGATATTAATCTATACTTCAATACTATATATAAAAGTAAAAATTAATTACACTTTCCTTTTGAAAATTTTAAATTATTTAAACTTTTAAAAAAATTCATTAAACATGGGTTATTAGATTTTTTATAGTAATTAAAATAAATTCATTCAAATATGGAGGAGAAGAAAAAACCAAATGCGATATGGTGAAAATGAATATATACTTAAGGTATAAAAGTATAATTGCACATATTAGTGTATTGACTAATAATAATTGCCTAATAATTATTATGGTAATTAAGCTAAGCATTGGTCGTTGAATTATTTTTATTATAATTAAATTATTTCTCATTTTCTCATATTTATTATAGTAATAATATAATTACATAAGTCATATTACATATCGATCTTTTAAAGACAATTGTAGACAAATAAGTCATATATTATTTAATTAATTGAGAAATACCATTGCACTAATCTTATAATCAAATAAATGTACACATTCAATATTAGAAAACATAATCGATCCAACCAATTTAATCAATTGCGCTATTTAATATTCGATGTTATAATTTTTATAATTATATATATCAATATAAATATTCTTAAAATATTATAACAAATCCATTCCGTGCAACGCACGAGCAAAAATACTAGTCATATATAGTAAGAAAATATGAATTGTCTATAGATTGGAGAGAGAAACTTGAGGATGCATATTATATACCTTGGTGATACTGCAAACAACAAAGAGTAAGAGATCTAATTAGGATTAGAGACAAAAATAACAAGCAGGAACAAGAGATCTACGAAAAAGATGAAGACCAAAGCAACACCAAACAACAAGAAATCTAATGGTAAATGTCCAAAAGAACAATAAATCTCAAAGCCAGAAATATAAACAACAACATTATGTATATTGTGACTTAATTGAAGGGTTCGGAGAAGATTAGTCTAGACTGAGAGAGATTTTTTAGTACTTAACGAGTTAACGAAGTACACAAAGAGATAGATACTTATAATATATGCAAGATATATAGTGTTTACCTGGACAGCTCATTTGATCACATGAATGAAGTTTGGGAAGAAAGATATATAGTGTTTTAGCATATATAATCCAAATTATATTCTTCAAATGCATTTATAGATTAAAGGTTCCTGAATTTCTGCAGGATTTTTTCTTTTTGAAAAAGTTACTTATGGATTGTTAACATAGGTGTCTAGATTCATAGGAGTGAATGGTAGTATATATACTAGTATTTTATGCACGCGATGCGCAAAAATATATGTCTAATATTAATACTTAATGTTAAAATATTTTTTTTAAAATAATAGTATATACTTTTTTTTTAATTTATAGTTGTAGAATTCATATTTAAAAGTATAGTTGATAATTTGAGTAATAATTGTGGTATGATGAATATTATTAATGTAAGAATTTTATACATGATAAATTATTAAATATAAATACAATTATGGTGACATTTATAACAAATCCATTCCGTGCAACTACTAGTAAAGTTTTAAAAAAATTGGCGTCAATGAATATTTGGTACAGTACCATTCACCATCGGCAAATATTTTGCCGGTTTGGCGTCTACTTGGGGAGTTTGCTTTACATAAATGGCATTTTAGAATCTCCCTTGGTGATGCTCTAAGTGGATTAGAATGAGTATGATTCGAGTTTAAATGTTTCTTCTATAGTTATGGCCCTACTCAAAACACCTCGTAGATATAGTTTAACAAAAAAAAAAAAAAAAAAA
>NC_044928.1:21871705-21950925 GCF_003576645.1 Ipomoea triloba
AAAAAAAAAAAAAAAAAAAGGTCCTTAAGTATTGAATGAGTGCAAACAAGCAAGTGTACAATCTACTACATGAATGCACACCATTTACTCCAGAGACTCCAACGTCATCCAGCTACTTGGGAGTAGATTATCTGCAATCATACTTATTTTTCTCATCTAAGGGCATGCTTTCATTGTTGTGTGCAGTCGTGTTGTTCGTTGTGTGCATATTAGTATTATGCGTTAGGTGTTGTTCGTTGTGTGCAGTTGTTTGGTCCGTTGTGTGAATTCTTGGTGGTTTTTGCCACTTACAGTATAGTGTGGTTTGTATTTCATATGTATGGTATGTGCATTTGTTTTGTTCATTGTGTGCATTGAAAGTTTTCGATTTTTTATGGAGTCGCTGGCGATAGGTAAGCTTTCAGTTTTTTTTTCGTGTGTCAATCCGATGTTTTTTTCTCGATAGAAGTCTGGTGTTTGGCGATAGATTTATTTTCATGTGAGTACATTTCTTAACGTGAGAATATGCGAACTTCTTCAGTAATGCACGATAAGTTTTACATGAATGCATAATAACTACTCCAACTCTGTGACTACTACATGAATGCACTACGCATTCATGTAGTAGATGTAGTGCAATCACGTAGTAGTCACGAAGCTGGAGTAGTTATTGTGCACTCATGAAGAATTTACCATGCATTACTAAAGAAGTATGCATGCTCATATGTTAAGAGATGTTCTCACCTGAACGGGACACTTAGTTATGTTCATATGAGAACATCTTCTTAAATGTGAACTTGTGATCGATCCGGGCTCTTGGATTTATAATTAGGGGAATTGCTTTTAGAATTAAAAGAATTTAATTTTAAATTTTGTATGGGTTATTGTAGTCCTTATCTATATTTATGTACTTATTAGGCAGATTTCAAAATGTTTATGATCGAATTTTTTAATTAATATTATTAGTTTTGGTATATTTTAAAATGAAATTATTTTCATGAGTAACCACTATAATAATCAATCTGTATAATTATATAAATTGTAATCACAGTTCTTAAAAAAATGTACATATTTTAATAGTGAAATATGTCTACATAAATGAAGACCTAAACGCTCTTTTAGTTTACAAAATTTAAACGGTTTTGTTGACGGAGGACCAAAAATGGTCATTATACAATAATAGTAAGACCAAAAAAGGGTGATTTGAAAAAAAATGACTAAAAGTGAAATGTCAACTATAAATCTAGGACTAAAAATGGAATTAACTCTTTAATTACTGTATATAATAATTTTCAAGTATTTGATTACACTCTACATGGAAATACTCAGGAAAGAATATATCTCCAAGTGGTATTAAACTATTAATTGTGCCTAGGTTCTTGACTCCAATACGGAGTATAAGCTCAAGTTCTGGATCTGGATCATTAGAAGCTTTATCGAGTGAACATGTTACAATCACTTCTTTGAAGGATATTTATAACAACAAGAAGGTAAAAATCACATGTTTAGAGTTACTGAAAACATTTGAAAAGTCACCCATTATATTTCTCACGTATTGTGTAATTAATTTTTAGGTGGGAGAATTTTGGGTACTTGGAGAAATTCTAGACATAGAAGGCGAATGGTACTTCAGTGCCTATAAGAGTAAGGGGTGTGGGAAGAAGCTTCAAGACTATACGGACAAAATGTACTGTAAGGCATGCAATAAAAACTGGCTGGACGGAATAATTAAGTACAAAGTGGTGATTGTTGTCCTGGATAACGACCATGATGTCCATTTTCTACTTTGGGACAATGTTTGCTCGACATTGTTAAGAGTTACTGCTAGCGAGTTGAAGGAAAAGTATTCTGAAATAAGTGAATCACTGAATCCATATATCTTAGCAATCAACTATTCAATTTTGAATGTATTAATATTATCCCGTATATAATATATATACTTTTTGTTATGGTTGACCTTGGATAGTTGCATGCCCAATGAAATTGAGGGCTTGATTTGGAAGAGAATGATGTTTAGGATTATCACATGGAAGGACCAATTTAAATATAGTGGAAACGCTGCTTTTAGTGTGCTTGGAGTGAAAAAAGATGAAGCTATTGTGCAAACACATCAAGCCAAACTACTCAATTAAGGTGATGAATGAACACATGCAAAGGTACTACTAATATACCAAGTAAAGGTACTACTATTCAGAAATACAATATAACAACCAATGAGGTGCTACTACCAATGCCGTCTATTAAGAGGCTTTCAATAATGTGTAATTCGAAACGCTGATATTATATATTTTTTTTCAAAGAGCACATTTGTCGTCCAAGTTATACAAATCCTAAACACTGATATATATATAAAATCTCCAAAGTTTCAACACCGGATACTTATATCTACACATTAGCTATTAATTCAATAATTATTTTGGTCGAATTTAAGCAAGGATAACATCACAAAACATAATCGATCCAAACCATTTTATCAATTGCACTATATAATATTTGATGTTATAATTTATATACTTATATATTAATCCAAATATTTTTAAAATATTATAACAAATCCATTATGTGCATCACACGGGTAAAAATATTAGTATATATAATATGAACTGATAATTAAAGAATTTTTCATGTATGAGAGTAAGGGACACTACTATAACATATACCATAACAATAATTCCCATTAAATCATTGGATCTTTCCCATTTATTATTTTGATAAAATAAAAGTTACAATGGCATCAAAATGTATTTGTAATTCTTCTTTTTATTTAAGAAACATGGCACAATATTATCATATTGCACCTTAAAAACTTGTTAATAATATAAATAACAAAAAGGTAAATTAAAGCTATTGGCAATGCTTTATTGTTGAAGATTTTTTTTTTTTTTTTGAGATGAGGAAGAAACCTCTGAGTAAACCAGGTCTTGTAACCCTAATTTGTAAAGGACCAGCTTAGATTACCAAATAGTTGATTAGCTCAAATTATGAGAGTAAAGATTTAAATTCGTGATCTTGTGGTTATAAGTGTGAATTTCTTGCCATTTTGACTGGGATTACTCTTTATTGTTGAGGAATTTTGAGATGGGGAGAAAGAGAAGAAACAATCTACCTAGATTTTGTGCTGCATTTGGGGTAAAGTGTGGTTCGATCTAGGGGAAGTTTAAGTTGACAATCAAGGTGAAGCCAAAACTTAACCGAACCCAGCATCCATATTCTCCATCGGGTCCTGGACGTCCCTTTAAGATCAAACGCCACGTGGCTCTGCCGCAGCGCCGCCTCCACCGTCTCCCCCTGCTCCGGCGACAGCGGGATGGGCGTGGACTCCACCAGGTAGTACAGCTCGCGGGAGCTGTTCTTGGGGACGTCGAAAGCCTCGGCGTTCAAATACGCGAGTTTGACGCCGCCGAAGCTGAGCGCGTAGCTGGTTTTGTAGAAGCTCGCGTGGGCTCTGGCGTTGTCGTTCTGGCCGGCGATCACGATGGAGACCTTCACGGCCAAGATGCCCGCCATGTCGTAGTCGATGCTTTCCAAACGCGCGCTCTTCACGCTCATTTGAGGCACCTTGGGGCGGAGAACCAGGTAGCCCACGAACACCGCGAAACCGGTGATGATCACGGCTATGGTTAGAACGGTGCAGATCAAAGCCGCGCACCAGATTAAGGGATTGGTGCGTCGCTCTGGCTCAAGCACGCGCTTTCGCATTATTGCGCTCAGATTGGTGCCCAGAGACTGACAACATCCGCAGGAAAGTGAAGAAATTGGGAAGGGGATAGTGAGAGTAGCAAGGCATAAGTGAAGGTACTTGGCTCCAATTGAAGGGAAAGGTATAGGGGTATAGGATAGGTATCTTCTTTTAGCAAGAGGAGATTAAAACACCATTCTCAAGCTTGTCTTTGTGCCTCTCAATCTAGGAATCAGAGAGCAGAGGCTTCTTTAACCTGCTATAGGCCGGCCTCAAATGGGCGGTTTAATTTGAATAGTCCATAGGAAACTTGAGGATTTTTTTTTTTTTTGATCTTTTAAAATTAATTATAAATCCTATGAAGTGTAAAAATGAAGAGTTTCAAACATATATAGATCAGATTACTTGAATGGATAAATTAAGAATATCTAAAGACTCTAACATTTACACTCTTTCATATAAAGTTTGAATTGTCTTTAATTATGATATAAATCCTATGAAGTGTAAAAATAAAGAGTTTCTAACACCCTAAATTGTACCGCTCATGTAGCTCATCACGTCTTCCTTGTACTTGGTAGAACACTTGTAAGCCTCCTCCGCCTCGCAGATGGCATCAACATGCGATTTCATCAAGGCAACACTAGTAGCCAGAGTCCTCCCATGATCTTCTTGCTCTTGTTTCAATGAAGCTGTTAGGGCCTCATGACTTGTTGTTAGAACGCCAAGTTCACCCTCCATAGTGTTCAGAGACCCTTCTCGCACCAAGAGAAGCTCCCTAATGCGCTTGTTATCCTCAATAATCTTACGGAATAGTCCCTGGTGCTGGGTGTGAAGGACTTTTTGTCTAGCATAGCTTACAAAAAGAATAAGGTGAGACAGATGCGTGACAAGCAAGATCTTAAAGTAAGTAACTAACCTCCATGATGTGTCTAAGGTATCGCTCCTATAGCAAGTTCACATCCATGGCAGCCAAGTAAGTCACATCCGCTGGAGGGGCCATGCGAGCGATGTGCTCGACAATTTCAATATTGCCGCTTATTTTAGATGGTCCAGGGGGCACATCCCTTCCTAGCCGAATCAAATTGGTCCAAACATGTGGAGTTTGGTCCTAAGAAGTTTCCCCCTACTCAGGGGTAGAACTTAGCTGGAGTAGAGGCTAGGATTGGTGGAGACAGCGTCACCTCCTCATCCGCTGCCACCTGGCTCTTCTTCTTATTTCCGCGAGAATTGTCTGTCTTAATTTTCTTGGGCGGAGGATTTTGTGAAAGCCTCGACAAGTATCGGTCTGATCTCAAAGACATGGCACCTTTGAAATACGAACACGATTAGAGTTAGTAATTAAGTGGGACAACCAAACGTGACAACAACAGAAGGATACTAGTCGGTTCAAGGGCAACTGGTCGAGTCCTCAAGAAACTCAACTTTGCCAACTCCCACTTAGTGGTATACTTGGCGACCTTTACAGGACCACTCCTCATTAGCTCTGCTACATCTGTACGCATGGAAGGACTCTTGTCTAAAGATGGATGACACCGCACTTGCAATCCCCATCGAACGTTAAATGGGGGAGGAAAACTGAGGGAGGCGAAAATAAATTTTAATTTCCACACCCTATTAAAAGAAAATGATCATCAAAAAGTTTGCGGTGGGATCTAAAAGAAACAACAACGAAGCCTTTACCCTCAAGGGAAGACAACCTACCTAGGGATGGCAATATGCCGCGTCCCCGTCTCTAACGGGAACGGGGATGGGGAAAATTTCGGGGATCGGGGACGAGGACGGGGATACCCCTCCCCGTCCTACCCCGCCTCGTCCATGAATATATATATATATATATATATATATATATATATATATATATATATAAAGCATGGTAGCTGCATTACATATAGCGCATTACACATGAATTACATATATACATATTGTAAGAGCATCATTATCAGTTGAGGTTTTTTCCCAAATTATTTGTGGGCCCCAACATCCACATCATCATCCACTATCTCACTTAATCACAAAAATTCTTCTCCACATCAGTTTAAAGTTTTTTCTCAGTTTTTTGTTGACCCACCATTTTCTATCCTATATTTTAATTATTTCTTTATTTATTTGAATTATAAATTTATAGTTATAAAAATTAATTAAAATAAAACAGCTACATTAAATTAAAATGATAATTATAAACATTTAAATTAATTTTCGTTGTTGCTTTTTTATTTTAATCATTTTAAATTTTTATTATACTAGAAAGCTGTGAATAGGAAACCGAAGGCCTAACACCATGGATAATAGATGAACTCCAAATATGTGTCTTGGGGAGGACGAGTGATATTAGTGTTAGACTCAGGAGTGATGGTGAGAATGTTAGGACCAACAAGACATCCGGTATCCTCCAAATCTTGAGGATCTAATTGAGGTCGTATGGAGGCTACAAGGGAATTATCAAGGGGGAGTGTGAGGCCCGTGCCTTTTCCTTTTTGGGCGAGTTTATTGCACTTGTAAATTAGAAGACGAGGGGTTGTCAGTATAAGGAATAGGGAAAAAATTATCAAAGAGGGGAGTAAGGTTGTCCTCATCAGGAAAATACTCCTCATCGGTAGAGGGGAGGTCATCATCATCGATTGAATACACCACATCCATTAGAAAATTAGAACTAACCTTATCAACAAGTAAGTGGAAACACACAGAGGCAAGCCCTCTAGCCAAAAAAAAAAAAAAAAAAAAAAAAAAAACCTTAGGGAATAATTTTTTTTAAACATTTGCCAATGCGGCCTTGACACTAGCCTGAAGTCGTGCCTCGACCACAGCTGAAGTCACACCTCGGGCCTATGCCATGATCGAGGCTACCTTGACCACGGCCATAGCCGTACCTTGGCCAAGGCCACCCCTCGGCCCTCACATGGCGCAAGCCGCACTTAGGTCAAAGCCTTGCAAAAAAAATGAAGAAAAGAAAAGAAAAAGTAACTTACTAGGTACAAGAGTCTGACAAGAACTGATGAAGGAGCAACTAAAATTACTATGTGTAGGGTTTTATATGGAAACTGAGACATGAAGAAAACAGAAAGAAAATATCTGGAAATAAAACAAGAAGGGAGGGGAAATATATATTTAAAACTACATATATATGTGCAAAGAATCTTATATTCCCAAATAATTCAGGAATAAGATTTCAAAATAATTTAAAAATATACAGTTGCTACAGTTATATTATTACTCCTAACCCAACTCAAATACCTTCGCAGACTCAGAAGTATAGGGCTAATGACAGGATAATTGGGCAGATATGCGACGCGGAACCACTCGAAGAAACCAAGGGCCACGTAACGGAAACATTTACTCCACCGACCTATTCAAGAGGAAGAAATTATGGTGAAAACCACACTCAATGTAGGTTTGGCTTTTCATTACTATGGAAACTGTTACTTGAGCAGAGAGACGTTGCAGGCATTAGTATAAGTAGGAAACCTTTCAGTAAGTAAGGACATGCTCTAATTCTTATACTCAATACTCTAAGCAATATAACTATTATTACTTTTCAAATATTATTCGGTAACTTATTTACCGTTAGTCTTTTAGCTCCTGCTTCCACCACATAATTGAGTAAGTAATGTAGAAGAAATGTTGAGATGGTAAAAAAAAAAATGGATATCAAAATGAGACATGGGGTTACTAGTGTCCTTTTGGTGTTAGGTAGCTGTTGTTAATTGATACGTAGTAATTGATAATTAAATTGTAGGATTATATCCAATTTCCTAGGGTGTGTATTCCTTATCTGAGCCAAGGAAAAAAGTGATTGTGATCTTATATATGATTTTCTAAACCACCGATTAACTTTCTGACTTAAACAATTCGCTATAATTATCACAAAAACTCTAAACGTATAATCTATCAGTTATTGCAACAGTAAACAATAGTGCGAAAATTAACATACAGAAAGTAAGTAATTAACTCTCTCTCTCTCTATATATATATATATTCATTTATTTATTTATAATTGTATTCAAATGAGAACCACCCTTAATGTGAGAACGTGAGGACTAATCTTGTGCATTTGTTTTTTTTTTTTTTAATTTTTATTTAGATGGTACAGATTTGATTCACCTCGAAAACAAATAAATAGCCTTCAAATTGGGCGAAAATATAGATTACCAGAGAGCAAATCACAGCCATTCATTTATTTAAATTAATGGACTAGATTAGTCCACACGTCTTCATCTGAGAGGTAGGGTCATTCTTATTAATATTACTAACTTGAAAGTTTGTAATAATTATAAAATTAACCTCATATTATTTTTTACTAAAACCTCGACCATTGATGACTCTTGATGGGCGACCCAATTCTATTCTCACTTTTTACATGAGTGATTGTTCTCATTTGAACCCATAATGTGGGTCTAAAACATTTAAAGTATTTTAATTTTAATGTAATGCCCAATCTCAGAAAGAATATTAATATTTTTCTTTTATATTTGAATAATGTATATGCTAATTCAAGTTGTATCTATTTATTTTTGGATTAATTTAAAAGTTAGCTAGAACTGCACCGACATTTTAAAATGTGATATTAACATACTAAATTCGAAATGTGTTATTATAATTGTCATAAAAATCAAGTATTTAGATATTTTCACAGATATGTTTAGAAAATTGAAATATTTTAATGTGATTATCAATATAAGAAAGGATATGAATTAGTCTCTCTTATTATGTACAAACAAATTCAAGTTGAATCTATTTGTTTTTTCAATCCAATCTTTCTTTTAAATGATTTAGTTGGATGGAATTTTACCATTATTTTAAATTGTGTTATAAAATTACTAATTTTGACATGCTTCACTATAACTGTCACATACAATAATCAAATACTTAGATTCCTTTCACAAATATGTCTAATAAAAATCTAAAATCTTTTAGTTGAAATTAAATGGTCAAAAAAATCATAAATAAATTAAAAATTTCAGCAACTAACCAACCCAAAATATTTATAACAAAATTTAGGTAGCCACAAATAAACACAAGGTTTTGCATGCATGCATGCATGCAATAAGGTTACATATAGTAGTACTACACCATCACTCAACTTTCAATCCTCAAAACCAAAAATAGAATGCCATATCAAACCAAGACAAGCAGGAAAAAAAATACAATTTTCTAACATCCGACTAATAAGCACTAAAATGTGAAAATGATTTCCAAATAGAAAATGAATCATTTTTTGGAAATCATTTCCCAGAAAATGTTCTCCATATTTTCAAACGGACTCTAAAGTAACTGAAATCACATTCTACATTACCAAAAACTATGTCGTCGGAGTCATCATATTTCTCCATCACGCCACTCCTTGAAAACCCTCAACCAACCAACAAAATAAGCATCGCATTTCGTTATCATAGAGAGCCGGGTGGCTCGTCATGGCCAATCCCAGGACTATGTCCCGGAGATGTTGGGCGAAAAGCTGTTAATTCATACTTCTTTGCCATATAACCATCAATGGTTGGAGACTCAAGCTTTTGTAACTTAACATGAGGAGGAGTTGGAGGGCTTGAAGTTATTGTAGGATGGAATTTTGACAACCTTGATCCTTCTACCAACTCAAAGTAGTGCTGCACTTGAAGAAGCACTAAAAGTGCACAACAAACCAAGACATAGTTTTTTGGATGTGAAGCCATCAAATCAAATTTGATGGTATACAACCTTAACTTCGATTTGGTTAAGTGAAATTGATGTTAATTAGCAATCTCCAAGGCTGGTATTTAAGAGTGCTTAGGATGGCTCCACGCATGGCCATGTTGGATTTAAAAAATTGTATATAGAGGCACATGGTGATTACTTGTGAGATACATATAGAAATAGAAAAATATTACATGTTGCACTTTCTAATTTATTCTTAATTTTTACTCTATATTCTCAAATATATGATTAAAACAATTTTCTCTGAATGTCTATAAGATGAAGATGTCATATCCAGCATTGTCACATTAAAGAAAATTTGAGAGAATAGAATTTGGGAGTCTGTATAGTAAAACACTACAACTCATATTAATATATGATAATTTAATATCTTTCTGTTTTGTATTTGCTGCCAACTAGCTAACAAATAATTAATGAATATAAATATTTGTGATACTAGATGCAAGTTGTACCGAATATGCATGTTGGTTTAAAAATTTGAGTCTCTCTCAAAATTATTACATACTTTTCATCTGTCATTATCGCATTGGGTGCTTCTTATATTTAAATAGTGTAAATTTCTTTTAACCTAGATGATCTCATATTCACCAGACTAATCCTAACTCTACAGGGTCCCACCTCTAGAGTCGTCACTACGGAGGTAAATCACAAACTTTATTATTATTATTATTATTATTACACTTCATGATCGGATCTGTCGCATTGACAAAGATCAATTAAACAGTCTCACACAAGTTTTTGTTAAGAAAATAAGTGAAAAAAAAAACTTTGATTTATTTATTTATTTTTTATTTTTTCAAACAAAAGAAACTTTGATTTAAAAGAGAAATAAGATACTCCGTATATAAAATAGGGTAGTGTGAGTACTTTTTCCCATTAATGTAATCAAAGAACATGGAAACATGGGAATATTTCCATTTTGGGATCAAAGAGGATAACATTTCGTGAAAATTCCATTTGTAGAAAGCTTTTACCACAGCCACTCAAGAAATTCTAATACAGTACACCTTTGAAGAAAGAACATTAAACCTGACAGTTTTGACAAGACAATTTGTTTTGTTTCTTTTTGAGTGTGAGATGAGCTTGAAAGTATGCTGCAATTTAAATAACTATCCTACTTGCCAAAATAATGTTATTACTAGGAAAATGCTTCTTCCACTAAGTTTGTTAAAGGCTTTCCTGTCTGCTATTTATATATTCTTTATTCTATTCATGGGCGGATCTACAATGGAGCAGTGGGAATAGCTGCCCCCTCACCCCTTATATATATAATCGAAATGCCAGGGGAGATGTAAGTGAATGAATCTCAGGAGATCTCATGCAACAAAGTCAACATTGCCCCCATTAAGGTTCTTGCCCCCACATTGCCCCTACTAAGGCTCGAACCCATGATCTCCCACTTGGGAGAATCACTTCATGCCGCTTGACCACACAACCTTTGGCTCACTGTATTTGAATTAATTTAAATAAAAAACTTAAAGTTGATCTAACTAAAAGAAAATTGTAATTTATGTCCCTCATAAGTATGACAATTATCAATGTCTCCTTTTGAATTATTAATGGTGTAAATATTGCCACTCATCCACATTTTATTTTTAGTAATTTTTTTAGGAAAGATAACAAAAAAATAACATGGTGACAGCCCTATTTAGCTTAATTAAATTCCTCATGAGCACACAGAAAAGGAATTGAAATATAGCAGCAGCATCGTCGTGTGTAAACAGCGCAGCCATTGTCTTCTTGTCTTGACGATCACTTTATGCGCTTTGTGTAATCCGCAAATTGATGATAAAGAATGGCTTTAGTACTTCCACTTTGAAATTGGATATTTCAGTTTCAGTCAAAGCTGCTTTTTTGTTGAAGGAAAACTTCCTAGTATAGGCAGATATACCTAGGCCTCAAACCCCATACCTAAAACACTTTATCCTCTTTTGCTGGAAACGCCAAACTTATAACTACAATTGATACCCACTCTGTCCCATCTAATATATTACGTAGTATATTTTACGTACTTAATTAATGAATTTGATTCAAATTATTTGTAAACACATACAAGAAGTTAAATTATTTAAAATTTATTTAAAAAGTATTAAAAATAAATGGAAAAATGAAGTGTTAATTTGAAGATAATGAATATAAATTAAATAAATTGGAGAGATTATATGTGTGTAATATACACACACACACACATACACACACTAATAACAACAATGAGTATACTTTGTATATTTATTTAGAAACCCATAGCAAAAATAAAGAAATTTAAAAATTATAAATAAAAATATTAAACAAAATAAACTAAAAATGAAGGCCAAAGACCTTGTGGTCTAGTGGCACCCGGTGTCTTGGTTTACACTCTCACATGAATGATGGGAGTGGGTTCAAATCTTAACATTGTAACCAATATATAATAAATTGGAAAGGTAAACTATTTAAAAACATAATAAGTCTCAATCAATGTATCATTGATTTATGTCTCTCTTTTTGTTGCTAATAAATGCATACATTTTATTTTAAATGTTGTACACTTCAATGTTATTAGAAAAAATTGCCCCTAGTACATTCTTGTTAGACAAAACTACTCTTACACCGTTATAACACCGTTACTTTTTAGTTCTAACATTGATAACTCCATCATTATTACCATACACCTATATCTATCATATCTTTTTCATATTCTTTAATACATATATTATTTGTGTATATATAATTTAAATTATAATTTTTAATTATTTATATTTATCAATGTTTTAATATTGGACACGAATTTTCGTGCATCGCGTGTACAAAATGCTAGTATATATAATAAATGGGAGAGGTACGTAAAATAAACCGAAATAGGGATATTTTCACTTTTGCTTTTTTAAGTAATAATTTAACTAAGTTTAGTTCTCTAACTTTTTAAAATGATCAAATGCAATTGAAAATGTGATTCGATCACTTAATGAACACGTTAATTAGGAGCAGTTGATAAGCGAACTGTTAATATATATAATTTTTCACTAAACAAACATACAGAGTTCGATCAAAGAGAGAAGACATAAAATATATCAAAAAATAATTGTCATCGTTGCATTGTGGGGGTAATCAACTCTTTATATTTCTTTTCTATAAGTCTCTTTACTTTACCGAGAATAATGGTAAAAGAGAATGTTTCATGCTAAGCATGAAAATCTCTAGGGTATTATTTATGAGTAAATAAAATACTCATCAAACTGTACGTAAGTTTGATGGAGATGATCAATTTATTTTAATAGTAAAGACTAATTATGAGATTAGTCGTTGAATTGTTGATGGAATGACTTAAATCCCAAGAGGTGATGAATTCTTGGTGGATCCCACTTGTGTGGTCAAACGAAGTCATGTAAAAAATCACAAAGTAGTACACTAATTGGTCATTCCAATGATTTGTGTACTGGTGAAGTTGAGTTACTACTCTTAATGAATTTATAACCGTATGAGATGGGTTGTCCTATTGAGACGTACGGACTTAATGAATTCACCGCTTAATAAATGAGAGAGTGAGCATAAAATGCTCATAATGATTTCAAACCCTAATTTGGGTAGCCTATATTGAGATAGGCTTAAAGAAATCACCTACTTAAGTGAAAAAAGTTAACCACCTTTTCTGAAAGATAATGAGTTATCTTTCTAGAGCATTCATGGGCATCCGGATGTCCACTTGAGTAAAAATGAGAAGCATGATGTTCTTAGTGAGCTACCAGATTTATGTCTTTAACTACTCTATAGCCTATTTTCAAAAAAAAAAAAAAAAAACTACTCTATATCCTTTAAAGGTGGTCTCACCAAGTACTACATATCACTCTAAAAATTTAGAGAGCAAGAAGGGTTTTTATCCCAAGAAGCAGAGTTTTCCCAAAGGTTTAGTGCAAGACCCTTGGTGAATAAGGGAAGAACTCCGAGGAATGAGACAGAGAGATTATTCCCTTCTGATCAAGATTGTTTGCTTTGATGCAAAACCATGGACCAAGTCCAAGTTTTTTACCTTTCATAGGTTCAAACAATAATCTGATTTGATGTGCCACATTTTAAAAAGACTTTTCAAAATCTTACACAAATTTTTTTTTTTTTAAAACTATTTATTATGATTATAATGTCTACAATTGATACGAACCACATACTCTTGGACTAATGAGACCTAGGTACGCTTGGGTTCCAAAGTCTCGTAACGCTCAAGGACCCAAAAAGTATGAATACTTAAATCTAATTAATTTTGATTGCAGGGAAAATGGTACTTTGATAGTAGTTGTTCAAGGCATATAATAAGGAACAAGGCTTGTCTAACAAATTTCAAACTTATCAAAGGACCAAAAGTCATATTCCGAGGTAATGAAAAGCATGGACAAACTAAGGAATTGAAATGTATCCTTTATAGAAGTTTTGAAATATAATTTGTTAAGTACTAGTCAATTTTCTTATAAAGGTTATTGTGTAAAATTTTACAAATCTAGCTAGGTAGTGAAAAATGAATTAAAGACACCAAGAAAACAGTTTTAGTCGGAATAAGGCAAAACAATATTTATGTTTTAGACTAGAGCACAACAACAAAGCGATCTATTTGCATAGTAGCACAAGGATCAAGCTCCATAAGTTGGAAACTGCTCTAGAAGTTTAATCATCTAAACTTCAGGAGCATAAAAATATAGCAAGAAACAATTGGTTGAAGGATTACAAATGTAATGTACAAGAAGGATCAAATATGTGATGTATGTTAAAGAGGCAAACATGTTAAATTGTTAGTCATCAAGTGTAAGTCACATGATCGAATTTACATAAAGGCATCTTCGTTGATCCTATAAATGGATTGGAATAAGGCAATAATTAAGTTTAGTCGGAATAAGGCAAAACAATATTTATGTTGTAAACTAGAGCACAACAACAAATTAAAGCGATCTATTTGCATAGTAGCACAAGGATCAAGCTCCATAAGTTGGAAATGGCTCTAGAAGTTTAATCATCAAAACTTCAGGAGCATAAAAATAATAGCAAGAAACAATTGGTTGAAGGATTACAAATGTAATGTACAAGAAGGATAAAATATGTGATTATATTAAAGAGGCAAACATGTTAAATTGTCAGTCAAGTGTAAGTCACATGATCGAATTTACATAAAGGCATCTTCGTTGATCCTATAAATGGAAATGGTAAAAAGTACACGCTAGCTAGTGATCGGTAGTGGATAATTACTCAAGGTATATATACATAGGTCATTTTTCTCAAGAAGAAAAATGAAGTTGATCAAAGGTTGCCAAACCTAATGTGACTAATCCATAATGTAAAGGGAGTATATACATAGAATAAATTAGGTTAGATAGATGGATTGAGTTCGTGAACAAGGTAATCAAAGCATTTTGTATTGCAACATGCATGGTATTAGCACTTCATTGTATGCATGATCATCTCATTAGCACTTCATTTTTATCATAGCAGTCTGCACGTACTTTACATACATTTATTCTGTTTTGCATTCTAAGTTAAGATTTATTTAAGTCTACTTTACTTGGAGTTATTTGGATAAAGTGTTATAAAATTTTAATAGCTAGAAAAGTCAATCTATTAACTCCCCTCTCCCCCCTCCGTAGACTTTTTACCACCCAATAGGGACCAACATGTACTGAATCTGGTTGTTCATGATCAAGGGTGGATCCACAATGAGGATAGTTGCACCCCCACCCCCACCCCCACCCCACCGCATCCCACCTCATATATAGCCCGTGTGTGTAGTACAAGTTTAGAGTATAAGTATAAAATACAGATAAAAAAAAATGAAAGATGTGTAAGGTGAGTTGGTAGGGCACTTTTTTAATACATGAAAGGTCGTAGGTTCAAATCTTTGTTTGCTTTGCTACCTTCACCAGTTCACCTTAACACACCCAACAATTATTATTAATTTTATCAAAATAATTATGTTTCATATTCTGTTATGAATATTTTTTTTATAAAGTTTTGATTTATTTTATTTTTTGTCCATATCGAACAATATTTATGACTATGCTTTCTAAGTGATTTTTTTTTTCAAGGTATCTCTTTTGTTTTAATATTTGCCTCTACTCAAAAAATTTATGGGTCCGCCCCTGGATTTTTAAAAAATGTAAATTTGTTAATGTTGTTAGAGCTTTTGTTAGATATGCTAGGCTATCCTCATCGCTCTCAAAATTTAAGGACTATGCTCGTAAGGAGAAAATTGATTGTACTAGATCACTTTGTTTAGATGAGAAAACTAGGTACTAGCACCTATTTGATGTTATATGTTGTTTAAAAATATCATAGAACATTTGAAAGATATAAGAGGCAAAATGCTCAATTTGAAAATGAATTGATAGATGCATCCACGAGGGTTCCAACTGACATTAATTGGGAAATGATTAGAAAAATGGTCAAGTTCTTGCAGTATTTTATGATATGACAATGAGACCAATAATAATAATAATAATTATTATTATTATTATTATTATTATTTTTTTTTTTTTTTTTTTAAATTCTATACACAAACATCCCAATTGTATTCTTTAAACCATTGAAACTGAAATATAATTTCTGAATTCTATTTTTTCATCGAACAGGATAATAAAATTAGAATTCCTATTCCATTTCTTATGACATTTTTATTTTCTCAAAATCATTATAGGAACCAAACATAGTGTAGGAGTATTGTAAATCATTTAGTGACTCTTTTTTTTTTTAATACTACCGATTCTATTTTAATGCAGTATCTGTTCATAACTGTACTACTTTCTCAATCTATTGAAGCACAAAGAGTCAATATCGCCTCTGACCCACAACCTCCCATATAAGGCCGGGAGCAACTTGGTGCCACTGAACCACAAGGTCATTGGCCACTGAGAGTTATTTAGTGACTCTTTAGTTACGTAACTTACGTTAGAATAACTATTTAGTAGTTTTGTGATAGGAAATAACATATTTACTTGAGAAATAACTAAGAAATGAAATGTGTTTACATTGATACTTTGGTTCTAGCTTTATTTTGTTTTCTTCTATATGCATTTTTTTATGTATTAAAAAAAAATTACCTATTCAGTATTTAGAGTCTTTTAAACCACTAAACTACTCAACTTTAATTTCCAAGAGAAACTATGGGTAGACAAGTAGCACATAATTTTTGTTTACTTTAATATCATAATTATAAAAGCCTGATATTATTGTCTGTTTGAATTATAACAATAGAATTTTCTACATTAAAACCTGTGAAAAGAAATATTCAGATCAGATAATAATACTCTATTGCAAATTGTTACCTTTAACATTGCGAATATAATAATCTTATAAAACTTTGCAATTTCTTTGAATTGTACTTCCTTAGCTTTAATTTTCGGCAATTAAATTCCTTGAAGTAATCAATAGATTCGTGGGATTCAGTCCATAAAACATTCCATGTATGAAGCACCTTGTTTTAGCTGATCCACTTGTGTCAATTTTTTTATTACATTGTATGAGAAAAGATATGATATTTTAAATAATTTTAAAGAGTGCATCTAATGACGTGATAGTTTTGAAACACTAATAACTTAAGTTTTTAGAAAAGTTTCAAATTAGTCACCAAACTATATGTAAAAATAATAATTGGACCATCCAATTAAAAAAGTGTAATTAAATCTATCAATTGTCTAAAATTATGTAATTCGGTCAAATTTGACTTGTTCCTCATGTCATTGTTGATGTGGCGATCATTCTACATCCAACCCACGCATGCCCTTAGCCTCTCTATTGCAATATATGTGGAGGACCGCATGGTGATGTCAAAAGTGGTGGCTACCAACTGTTAGAGAATATCTGACAATCAGAAATACAAAGAAATTGGAAAACAACAACAAAACAAATTACAAGGAAAGGAGAAATAATCCATGTAGGATTAAATAGTTACAAATGAAGAAGGAGCCACGCTGGGTTGAGTGGCCTTGGAAGATGACGGGGTGAGCTGGACGAACTTGGGGCTGTTGTAAGTACGAGTCGCGTTGCCACTTTTCTTAAAACCTTATTTACCGCTTCTCGGGGTGCTGGAACGTTGCGATCTAGGTTTCCCAGGATAAAACGTACTACGACTCCTGCGTTTGAGCACACAAACTTGGAGCCCGACGAACTAAACTGTGGGATGAACGCAGATGGCTTGAAGGAAAGGATGAGCAGAGTTTTGAGGAGGAAAGTGTTTCGTAGGTGTGTTCTGTGTAGCTTGTATATGCTTGCTTACAAATATGCTGCTCACCAACGAATATATAGTGGAGGATGGGATCATAGCATTAAATCTAGCATTTAATTCCCATTCGTAACCTCCCTCCACTAGAAGCCTATTTACACCCACTAACAAATCTATTTAAATTAAGAAATAAACTCTGAAATAAAGATTGGAATTAATCATATTAATTCCGTAATACCAAGAGTCATTCCTATGAACGGATCCAGTAGGTGAAAGGTCGCAGTTGAGAGGTCACTAGAGTCGTTGTTCGAGACATCGTTCATGTCTGCGTACCTTCGAGACATAATCCGTGCCGCGAGACGTCCTAGGTTCGAGACATCGTACTGGCAGCGAGACATCGAACACGCGCGCCAACCCGGCGTGCCGCGAGACGTCCTAGGTTCGAGACATCGTACTGGCAGCGAGACATCGAACATGCGCGCCAACCCGGGTTGCGCGATATCGCACTCGTACGCGAGCGACTTGGTTCGAGACATCGGACTACCTTTCTTTTGACGTCTCGGACGAGAGATCATTTCTGATCTCATGTGGTTCTGAGATGGAAAAATCGTTCGAAAATGTGGCATAACTTATGCCCGCAGGTGCCGGCGTACACATGTCAAGCCTTTTCAGTTTGGGATTTGATTTACACCCCCCCACCCCCTGCGCGCGAGAGAGAGCCTCTATGCTATACAAGTTATTTAGTCATAAAAGGACTCTTGTATATATAGTGGGGCAAATGTTCATTCACAACCAATGTGGGACAAAGATACATAAGCTTTTCTACACTTGAATTCCATCTCAAATGGGTCTACTTTGAGAATCAATTTCTCATTCACCCATTATCCATTTTGAGCGTATAATATGTCAATCTCTTTGTCTAACTACGAAGAACCCGAATCCACTTCGACCCGACCCAAAATCGGAAGTGGACCCACATATATTTATACCACAAAATGGCCACTTAAAATGCCATTTTTAGTGCAATTTTCCAACACCAACAAGGTGTGACGGAGCAAGTTGATGATTTGGGAGGCATCTTATCAAGGAATGCAAAGGCCTCAAGGAGGTCAATATGGGAGCTCATAATACCCCAACAAAAGTTCATACTAAGGCTATGGTGGAGGGCCTAATTGGCGTTCTACCAACAATCAAGGCACATGGAGTAATCAAGCTAATGTTCAAGGTGGACAACTCCAACCTAGAGATCCCCCTGATTTTGCTAATTAAAAAGGAACTACTGGGGGAAATGACAACAATCAATAGAGGTCAAATGGAGTTTAACAAAGGCAAGTTCAAGAATCCCTAAAGACATCTATGGATGATTTCATGCAAACGTGGATGATGGAGAGTGAGAAACGCCATAAAGCCACAGTAACTTGAGGAGAGTGAGAAACGCCAAAAAGACATGACACAAACTTCAGAGAGCTATTTCTGTTGTCACTAGCCTCATCACATGGTAACTCGAGGCGTGATACAAACTTCAGAGAGTTGTTTTCTTCCATCACTAGCCTCATCATACAGCAACTCAATTAGTGACAACATCTTCTGTAACATTGTTTCTTCTGTCAAGCAAGTTGTTACTACGTGACAATCTACGTGACATGCACTATAAGAAAAATTGTGAAAAATTGTGATTCGCAATGGAATAATTCGTTTTTAGGATCGAATTTTTGGGTATAAATAGGAGGCTTTGATCTCAATTGAGAGAGAGTTCATTTTTAGTTAGTCAGTCTAGAGTTTAGAAGTAGTTTAGTTTAGAGAATTTACTTTCAATGTATTTAGAACCCTATATTTCAATACTTGTAATTCCTGTAATTGCAATTCAATTCCTAGTTGTAATCCTAGTGTAGATTCTGGTGATTATTACTTTCAAGCAAGGATTGGATTCTATATTTCTAGAATAGCTAAGTCTTTCAATTCAATCTTTACTTTTATTTGCAATTGATTGTGATTTCAATTCATTTCCTAATTGTGCAATGTTTTGTGGTTTGATCATTGTTGTTATTCTTGTTTGGTCAATTCTCTATACTGTGTGAGTAGATCCTTTCGGAGGAGGATAGGTAAGCATACTAGGTGTTTGATGGATTAACTTTGATTTGGTAGAGTAGGGACTTAAGTATTGACTTGATGGATTTTTGTTTGGCATGATTGATGATTGATTGAGAGTTGACAACCATCTCTAACCTCAAGGGGCCATTCAACCACACTTTACCTTTGAGAAAATAGAAATGTGTGGTGTTAAGGACACCAAGTGTTCAGTAAAATGCATTCTATACTTCTTTGAGGCATTAGAGTGCCCTTGAAAGCTATAGAAGTGTGGAATGTCCTTGCGAAAGGCTTTTTTCTAGTTATCGCACATCAATCCTATTGTCAATTGACTTCCCTCCTTGCTCTATTATTGGTCATTCTACCTAGACCTATGCATTGCCCTTATCCAACTCCACTTTAGTACCATTGTGTTCACTATTTAATTATTTTGTTACTACAAAACCTATACTCAAACCAACCTATTGTAATTGACTAGATTTCCATCGTCTATCCTTTGAGAACGATTTCCAATGTAAGGATACTCTCTTATACATCCACACAAATACTCTTCATCAACCTTTCTTCCTCTAAACGGACTTCAATCTCGTGCACCCTCAGCTCAAGCCCATCGACCAACACAATGCTGTGAATCACAAAGAAAGCAACCAAGACTTACACTCTCCTTAAAAATATACATAGGTAGTAATGATGAAGGAGGGGAGCAGTATTATACCTCAAGCGAAGTCTAGAAGAATAAGTTGGCCTTGCCCTTATGAGGGTGATCTAAGTCATAGGGAGAAGCAAGCTTCGGTACAAACCATGAGTTTGGACATCATCTTCAAAGAAAGAAGTCTAGGGGGGGGATGTACATGCCCACCCTTACGGGTGTTGTTGGCACGAAGGAGGAAGAGCGCCACTACTCATCCTAGGCCCTGGCCAAGTTCTTTTTCCTCTTGGTGGTAGGGCGTGACTCTTCACTTAGAAAACCAACCCTCATTGGGGATTCATGATAGGAGATTCTTCTACAAGAGAAAAACACACTGGTTAAAAAAAAAAAACAAGAAAGAGCTAACCTTCGAGCTCGCACCGACCGAAAAGATCTCGGCGGGGTCAACCTCGGTGACCTCAATATCTCACGGGGTGGGGGCTCAGGTACATGCGAAATCGAGCTTGGCGAGATTATCCTCGGTGACGATAGAGTTAATGTTAAGCATTCCCTTTACCCCAATTAGTTTTTTAGATGAAGCCAAAATGTCGACCAAGCCCAAAGGGGGTTTATGCTTACGAAAGAAATCCACCCATTGCACATAGAAAGGAAAATCTCGATTCGAAGAGGGTTGAGGGAGAAATAGAGACCCATAGTGAGCGAAAAGATGTGGACAACGAAAGAACGAGGCTTGGGGAACTTAGTCTTGTTACCCCAGGGTCAAAGGCATAGATTTCAACCCTGAACCTACAAGAGACCTCGCAAGCTTGAGGTCGACCTTGGTTGTTTTGGGAGTCTCCTAATGAGCTTAGAGTCAAGGTCACAGTAATAAAGCTTGTGGTTGAGACCCACCGAGGCCTCGGGATCGAAACATTGAAAAAGTCAGACATCTAGGGTGTCCCCACAAGGGGTAGTTATTCATAATCAAAATCCATGGAGAGGTCCGAAAGGTCAATGAAATCCAATAATTGATCGAGAGGGATGTTGTCCATAAACAAGAAGGGTCGACAGCTAAATAGAATAGAAAAAGGATGAGAGGGAGAGGAAAGAAGACTAACCCAGCCTTGGAATGATGAATTGGGCTTGAAACTCGATCATGGGCTTAGGACGTAGGCGTAAGCTCAAGCGACTGATAACTCAACTAGAAGGAGGTCAAAAGAGAGGAATGAGGGAAAATATGAGGGAGTGATGACTAAATGAAACTTAGTAGGGAAAACGGCAAGCGGTGGGGAAGGGGAGAAAATGAGGTCTTCATGTTTGAAATTCAAATTAAAGGGAAAGTATGGGGAATGACAAGTTTTAATGAGTAGACTTTGGGGGGAGGAAGAGACTTGTGGGAGTTCCCTAGGTTCGAAGAATCCAAAACAAACTAGAGTACAGAATAGAGAAGAGTCCAAGGCAAGTTAGACCCAAAGCAAACTCAGACTCTGAACCGAGGAGTCCCATTGGCGAAGAATTCGAGTAAATGCAACGCGGTCAGGATGTGATTGGATAGCGCAAACGGTTGCAACCTCCATGGTCGGCCATGGGATGGCACGACCCAACTCAAGAAATTACTCTCTCTGTCGTTGACCATAACTTGCAACTTGGAAAGTAGGTGGCTAATGATGGATATATTAAGAATGCGTCAAGAGCGAACCGACCCGAATGGATGTTAAGGCAAACTAACCTAGGCTAGGCCGACTCGTGGTCGGCCCTGGTGGCTAAGGCCGACCATGAGCTTGGCCCAATGTAGTTCGACTCGAGCCCATGAGGTTGGGTCAGCGGGGCTCTGTCAGACTCCCCAAGATCAAGCGGGGCAAGTGAAAGGTGCGATCAAACTAGGGCCATAACTGCCCGTCCTGAGCGGGTGGCCCCCGGTTCACACAGACGGTTACGCAGAGCCAAGTATAAAAACAAATCATTTCTCTTTGTTTAGGAGACGTTTTATCTTGTTACTACATCTTTGTACTCACTTCTAAGCAATGAAAACTATTACAAGGGCACTTTGTCCCTTTTGAACCCTACATTGCCCCTACATTGCCTTTACATATATCTATATCCCTTAATTAGTGGGTTTTTTTTTTTTGAAAGCTTAATTAGCGGGTTAATTAATTCAAATCACCCAAATTAATTTTTGCCATCATTCCCTAATGGATGATTTAGGACACATTTTGAGAGCAATGAGATTAGAGAATTCTTAGTGAGATTGGAAGCCATTAGGGTAATTGGATTACTCTTTCTTCTTCTTCTTCTTCTTCTTCTTCTTCTTCTTCTTTTTTTTTTTTTTTTTTTTTTTTTTTTTTTTTTGGGGGGGGGGGGGGGGGGGGGCTTATAATAATTGGATTACTCTATGTGACTATGTCTATGATTCATCCAAGCACTATTTCAGAAAGCAACTGGAGGAGTTGTTGGGCTTTTAGCTTAATCCAGTTCTTGTTGACATAGGTTGAAAACAGTTGTTGTGCTGTGGACCCAGGTCCACCTTGCAAGGTGGACCTGGGTCCAATACGACGCCGTTTTACAATTTTTTATTTTTTATTTTTATTTTAAAAAAAAAAATTAACGGCGTTAACGGCTCCTCATCGCAACAGAACACAAACTTTACATTTACAGACCCTTTACTCCATATTCACTATTTGAAAACTCCACATTCACACGTTACAGGGCTATATGTTTAGTAACTATAATACCACTGTTATGCATTCACACATTCAAAACTCTATATTCACAGGTCATATACTCTATGTTCACAACTTGGGAACTCCACATTCACACATTACAGGGCTACAAGTTGCTAGAACTCTGTTAACTCTACTACAGATTCACACATTCATAACTCTATATTCACAAATTCTATACTCCATATTCACAATTTGAAACCTCAACATTCACACATTTCAGGGCTGTTAGAACTCTGTTAACTTTACTACAGATTCACACATTTATAACTCTACATTCACAAATTCCATACTCCATATTCAAAATTTGAAACCTCCACATTCACACATTGCAGGGCTATATGTTTAGTAAATTTAAAAAAAAAATAGTGAAACGGCGTCGTATTGAACCCAGATCCACCTTGTAATTTGCCGGTTGAAAAGGAGAAACATTAGCTGTTGGGTTCTTGCGAGTAAAAAGGCCCAAAATACATGAAAGTATTAAGATGTTCGACCCTTTTTGTTGATCCACAAAATAATTTCTTCGTAGAAATTCACTCAGAAACTAAACATGTTTGGTCTAACACAAAAGCTTGTGGAGTATTATTGTATGGACCATAAATAAAAAGTACATTATTTGTTTACATAAAATACATTATTTGAAAGTACATTATTTAAATATTTAAAATACATAGAGTATTATTTTGTATACTATCAAATAATATACATAATGTACACAAATAATGTACTTTTAGTATATTAAAAATATACCTTATATTTAAGAAAAATACATTATTTGCGTATTAAAACTATATAATTTCATATAATATACATCCAGTACACAAATAATGTACTTTTTTATGGTCCACACAATTATGCGTGGGCCATGATCCACATAATAATTTGTCAATTCTTGTCATTATTATATCATTGATCATGGTCTACTCTACAAGATGAATAATTAATATAAGGTTAACTTTTTGAAATATTGAAAGTTAATTTTTAATATATTGAATATGGCAAAAACTTGTGTGAGACCGTCTCACCATGAGACGAGTCGGGTCGGGTCGGGTCAAAGTGCAAATGTAACACTTATATGCACAAATGTCATACTTATATGCTCAAATGTAATATTAATCAGGAATAAAATTTTTGTTACTTATTAGGGTAAATGTAATACTTTTAAGGAAAAATACAATACTTTTACATTTCAATTTAAAAGTGTTACATTTTTCCTCAAAAGTATTATATTTGCCCTTATAAGTGAGAGGCACTTGTCAACATTACTTATTATGAAAAATGTATTACTTTTTCTCTTATAAGTAACAAAAATTGTATTTTTGATTAGCGTTATGTTTGAGCATATAAGTGTGAGATTTAAACATAAAAGTATGACATTTGCATGGTGCTTTGACCCGACCCGACCCGTCTCACGAATAAGGATCCATGAAACGGTCTCACACAAGTGTGACCCATTGAATATTTATTTTTTATATACAAAAAGGTTCATTTTTAGGTACTACCTAAAACTGAATTTACAATACATTAATGGTGTGTTTGCAAAGCAGGAAAATAACTTCTAGAAAGTGAGTCGTTTTTCGGAAAATAGTTTCATGTTCAGTGTTTGATTGTATTATGAAAAACTGTATTTGTGTGTTTGGTTAGTTTTCAGAAAAATGAGTAGAATTGTATAATTATATATTTTATTATTTTATTTAAAATATTAAAATATTTAATAATAATATTAAAAATAATATTTTAAGGAAAAGAAAAAACCACTGCATCCTCTGGTTTCCGCAGCGCAAACAAGAGCAAGGCTTTGGTTTCCGGCGGAAACCAAAGCCGGTGATGGTCGCTTAATATTTTTCGTTGGCGGAAAATGACTTCCAGATTTTTTGGGCAAAAGTCATTTTCCGTCATTTTGGGCTTATTTTTCCCAGTTTTCGTTGACTGGGTTTTTCAAGTATAGCCAAACATGGAAAACTCGAAAAATGATTTCTAAAAATTATTTTTCGGGTTTCTAAACACAACCTAATATCCGTAATTCACAATATAATTTGTTAACATTTTAGGAGAAATCGCAATAGTTATATAGTGAATCAAGGTGCATGTAGCAAACTAGCAACATGCATCCAAACACATCCCTATTTTTCTTTTTACTTTTATTAACTTTTTTAATTTCCTTTTTCTTTTTCTTTGTTATACTAATAAAATTAATGTATAAAAAATATATCATTAAAAACACTAATTAAGATATTTTAAATTACACTTATATTGATATATATATTTGTAACATTTAATCAAAAAATAAATTTATAGATATATAAAGTTATTACTTTAATATAATATTTATGTACATTAAACTTTGTTTGTATTAAAATATAGAAGGAATATTATGAACGTAACTTATTATAAAGTGAATAGAAATACATATGATGTACATTTAGTTTAGTTTTTATAGAAATTATAGTTTAGGTTTATCGAAACATTAAACAAATATATATTATAAATATAATACATTAATGTTATTAAATATGATGCGTCAGCACTCAGCAGTATAATGTTTGTGTAACTTAGGGATGTCATTCTTAGTTCGAAACCAGTAGATTGACCCGATAGAACTGAATGGGAAACCCAAAATTTAATAAGCTAGCTCAATAGTCCAAGCCAAATTCTTTGTTTCACAAGAGATATATGGAACAAAGTATATAGAAAATTTATATTCTGTAAATACAAATTTAATAAATTTATTATAAAATAAAATATTTTGTATGAAAATAAACAAGAAAAAATTTATTAAAAAAACTTATTTTAATTATTACATTATAGTATAAATATATTAATTGTTTTTAGTTAAAATTTAGAAATGGAGATTTATACTAATAGAATAACTTATTAGTTTATATTTATTTCTGTAAAATGTGCTAGTCTATTGAAATTGAACGTTCAAAATGTTAATTTGAAAATGTCAAAAATTTTAGTTGAGTTAGTCCGATATGTCCAAAACTCAATATAGGGCCAGCTCGAAACCGAACGACTGGCCCAATTGACATCACTGTACATTAAGTTTTGTTTTTTAAAACATATAAAATGAACATTATGACCTATATATATATATATATATATATATATATATATATATATATATTTTTTTTTATGGATAGATTAGAAATTGGACCGAAGCAAACCGACCAGATAGAGGCATGGATCAAGAGTGACCTAGATGGATCGGGGCTCCGAGGTAAAGTCCCGTGCTCAACCCAGCTGGCCCAGGTTGAGCCCATGCTTGGGCCTCGGCCCAGGCCCTAGTGCCTCGACAGGGATGTGCTCGGTCGAGGTCAAGGGGATGTTCGACTGGGGTGTCGGGGGGTGTTCGGCTAAGTGCGGTCCAAGTTTATTGCAACCACCCTCCTTTTTCGCCGTAGCGGTGAGGAGGTTTGCTAGTATAAAAAGCTTAGTCCTTTGTCTTGTTAAGACATCATGAAACACTTGTATTAGCATTACACACCTCTTGTAATCATCCTACAACGGTCGTCTATATATCAGTACACTTTGTCTCCTGGCTTAACGTTATCTCTCTCGTTATTGATTTTGTTATTACATTACCCGTGGACACATGGACGGCTGCGAACCGTTTCTCATTTTTTCTGGGCTATGGTTCGCACCTGAACGCGCCCACATATATATATATATATATATATATATATATATATATATATATATATTGTTTAGTCTCCAATATTGTGCGATCAACTTTGGCATACTAAAGTACTAAACATCACAATCATACACTATCCAGCGTGCATCGGCAGCCATAGAAGTTGAAACCAGCAGCCAATACAAAGAGCGATTCATGCAAGCAATTTCCCCGGTTTGTAGCAAAACATAACATCAACAATCAACGTCGTCGTATCAGTAATCAAACTATAGCCAACATTAATTAGCACTCATAACAATGAAGTACATTTAATTTAGTGGAAAGAATTATAATAATATTAAAAAAAAAAAACTTGTTTACTCCATTTTTCCAGAGATGTGTTATTACTTATTAGATTATTATAAGAATAGAATCGTGTGATGTCGACTCACTCGAGTTAACTCGGCTAACTTTGTCGAATTGGGCGAGTTAACTTAGCCGAGTTGACCGCCAACTCGACTCAGTTGCTCAAGTTAGGCGCCTAGGGATGAAGCAATTCGCCTTAATTTAAGGGCGCTTAGAGTCTAGGTGAGAGATTTTTACAACTGTGCTAAATAACTAAAAAAATAATTTTTAGAAATCATTTTTTAGATTTTCAAACACAGCATAAATTCTTAATTGCTCATTAATCATTTTGAGTAGGTAAGATTATTGGAATCTACTCTGGCATAATTTAAATCATTAATAGACACACCTAAAAAATAATGTCTCAGAATAATAATTCATATACTAATTTATACTAACATTAATTATGATAATAGAATCCAACTCAAGCTTGATAACTAACCAAATCGGAGTAGTTCAAAAGAGAACTAACTAAATAAAGTAATAATCCATCTTCCTCCCAATGTTTTGTCCTTGTCCAAATCAAAACTTTATTCCTAACCGCAAACCCAAATCTTTATTCTTTAATTTGTGCGAGTAATTTTTTTTTTTTTAAACCCACTTGTTTGAATCTACCAACTAAAATGAAGCAGTGAAAGAGTTGACCATTGATCTCAACTCAACTCACAAATACATGAATCCTAAAGACAAGAAGATTCAATTTTCTAACTCCCTTCTTAAGAAATAAGAATAATTCTTCTCCTTTTCCAAGCAATGAGAGCAGAAAAAGCTTCCCAATCCAAACCTCCCACCACAAGAAACCAGAGAAGCAGCCCTTCTCCATAGCCAGATCCACCGCTTTAATTTCTTCTTCTTCATGTCTTTCTGAAACCCTTCACCCAATCTTTATATATATATGTATATATATATGTAAATTAATTATTAATGTTATGGAAAAACAGCACGGGTACATATTGCCTCTGATTGTGTCCGTAATCGTCGCCCTTGGCGTCGTCTCCTTCGCTCTCTGCATCGCCGCTGAATTCAAGAAGTCAAAGGTTCGTAGTTTTTTTTAATCTGGGGAGGCGGAATTTTGTATTGGCGGGCGGTTCTTGATTTTCCGGCGATTAAAATTTTGCAGAAGGAGGATCTCCGGCTAGACGGCGAGTTTTGTTACTTGCCACGGAGCGCGGCTTTTGGATTGGGAATTGCGGCTTTGGTCTGTTTTAGCGGCGCTCAGGTCGCCGGAAACTTGCTGGTCATCGGCCGGACGTTTTTGTTGGACAAGCGGCGCAAGTCAAAATTCGTAATCTTCTGCGTGGTGCTGTCATGGTAGGTCACCTGCCCCTTGCTTTCCTTTCCTTTCCTATCCTAGGATGTGTTTCTAGATTGCAATATTAAAAAATGTGGGATATAGTTGAGTGATAGAGACTCATCCATCCTTAATCAAAATTTAATAGTTTGACTTTGCGGTATAGCCTTAAACCTTTAGTTAAGGAAAAATTGTAATTTTTGTCCATCTATAATATGTCAATTATCAATGTCACCCCTGAATTATTAGTGGTATAAATGTTGCCCCTCAATTTTCAAAAACAGTACATATATTGTCCCTCCCGTAACGAAAGAGGGGCAATATTTACACTACGAGAGGAGCAATATATGTACCGTTTTTAAAAATTGAGGGACAATATTTACACCACTAATAATTCAGGGGTGACATTGATAATTGACATATTATGAAGGGACATAAATTACAATTTTCCCTTTAGTTAATTTAGTAAGGGAATTAGTCATATTGAAAATCCTGAACTAAAAAAAAAAATAATAATAATAATAATAATAATAAAAATAATAATAATAAAAGATTGCATACTTAAAATTTTTAAATTTTATTCTTCAATTTTTTTTTTTAAATTTTCATGTGAAGCTTATCGATAGTAGCATGGCATTTCCACTTGTATTTTCACAAAAAATCACTACATCTTAGTTCAAACTTATGAATTATTATAATTTATTATTTATCAACTATAGAGTTTTGGGTTTGTGTCATTTATATTTTTTATTTTGATGTTTTCACTTTAAATTCTTTATTTTAAAATAGAAAAGGACATTCTTTTGAATTTTTATTTATGAATTAGTGAAAAATAACACTTTCATCTCTCAAGTATAAAGATCACCTATTTTTATTTCTCAATTATTTATGAATTAATTTTTTTCATCCTTAGTTTTGTAAGAAAAATTCGTTGTAGGCTGTTGTTGGCTAAAAAATAACTTTGTAAGTAATTAATCAATTTTTTTCATCCTTAGTCGAGTCTGTTGCACAAAATTTTCTTAATACAGTTTACCTTTCTTGCGGGTTTGCTCTCATCACCAAAAATAATAGAAAAAACATATATTTCATTTTCCTTTCCTTAAAATAAATATTTTTTAAAAAATTAATAAACACAACAAATTTAATTAAAGTAAAAACAAAAATTGGGTGCTATCTAAAAAAAAATGTTGGGTTACAAAATGAATTATTAAAAAACGAAACCCTTTTTCTATAAAAATAGTATTTGACCATTTCAAAGAGGGTGCACGTATTGGCTCCTAAATAAACCAATGGTTAAGAAGTGGGTAGCAGTGAATTTGTACATAAATAATTATTATGATAGCTCAGTCGTATTTGTCACTTTGTCCTACAATTTCATTTCAATATTATATTTTTAGACGCATTCTTAATTTTTATTAAAAATTATTACTCTATAAACCTTTTTAATGACAAAGTTGAATTAAATCTAACATAGGCACGTGGACAGCTGTTGTGTGTTTGTGTACTGTGTCTCTCTCCGTATATGATTTACAATCTTTTATTACTAGCCTACTAGGTAAGCATAATAATTCATGAAAGTCGTGGACACTTAATTAATTTACTTTAATTTATTAAGGACAACTAGACAAGTGGCAAATCATTCAGAAAATGATTTTTAAAAATTATTTTTTGAATTTTAATCTTGACAATTTGACAAGGCTTGAAAAATTAAAGTTATGGAAAAGATTATTTTGTTTTTTTGAACAATAACTTTTCATTTTTTGAATCGAAGTCATTTTCCATGCGTCTTCTCTTTGTCTTTCGGACATTCTTTTCGTCCATCTTCCCCGACCTATCTCCTTAGCGACCAGCTGGTCACCTTTCATCAGAGAAGGTGAATGATTTGTCACCTTCCATCTCTGGTAAAAGGCGACTGGCCGGTCGCCGATTTTGTCTTCAGAGTTGACCGGATAAAATTTAGGGTATTTGACCATTTTTTTTTTGCTAATTTTTCAAAAATGAACCAAAGACACTAAGACAGGTTTCTGTAATGTAAAAAACATTACAAATGAAAATGTTTTTTGAAAAATAACTCATTTTTCAGAGTATTTTTACTACATTGTAATAGAGTCAGTAGTACTAAAAAAAAAACAAACAACTACGGAGTAATATTGAATAGTCACTTTTAAATATAACAATTGCCATGTCACACGTTTATGAGTTTTAAGAAAGAAATTATTTTCTAATATTGTTTAGTTGTCATGAATGGATTGACTTCATTTCGAGTATGCATAAAAAACACATAATAATTAAATGTAAAAAAAATAAAATTAGACGGTATTGCCACATAGTAAATTATTTTAAATAGTGATTTTAGTAGAGAAGTGTATTGAAATGTAGTAATTGATATTCTTTATTTCAAAATAGAATGTTGGTCCCCGAGTTTCGTATATTTCTTATATTTGGTCATTTTCATTATCAATTTTTCTATATTTAGTTCATAACTATTAAATATTTGCTACATTAGGTCATTTCGCCAATGAATTTTTTGTCAATCTTGTCTAATTTTCATCAACGCTAGCCCTGTTGTCTACATGTTACTTAAATTCAACTAACTCACATGAATGTTGTCATGTGGAAGGTTTCGGCAAAGTTAGCTGGGAAACTGATCAAAAGGATCAAATGTGAAATGAATTTTATAAACATACACCAAATGTAAAAAAAAAACAAATGGTAGTTAATGACTAAATATAGGAGGTTTACAATACTCAACTGACCAAAAGAGAGAAAAAAAAAACTCATTCAAATTACATTAAATAATTAGCTTTATGAGTTAATACCCGATTTGGTCCCTTGACTATTAGAATTTCATCACTTTGGTTCTCGACTTTCAAACATGCTTAATTTCATCTCCAACTATGCGATTGTTAACCAAAATGGTCTTAATTCAGGACTATTTTGGTTTGGACAAAGGACTATTTTAGATAAAAATTGAATAGTTGAGGATATAATTGAGCAAGTTTGGAAGTTGAGTACCAAAGTAGTGAAATTCTATTAGTCCAGGGACCAAATCGGGTGTTAACTCCTATATAGAGCAAGATAGTCCAGTGATTACAGACACCATTGTAAAGTGTAATCCAAACATGTTGTGTTGATGAATGATAGGGTGAGCTTTGGAGTTGCAGCTATTTTAATGGGTACAGCCACAAGCATGAACAAAAGTCAGCCCTTAGGTGAAGGGTGGTTAGATGGAGAGTGCTATATGGTGAAGAATGGAGTTTTTAGTGCCTCTGCAATTTTGATCATCATTACTGTGGCCTCTACTCTTGCTTCTGCCCTCATTACAACACAAAAGAGGCAGTTGGTTGAGCAAACTACAAAGGTCCATGCCCATGGATCAAAATAAAATAATACAACACATACATACATATAATCTTGACGAGGAATACATGGTACAAATATACATAGGTTTTTCCCTAATATACAATTCCCCCTCAAATTGTTTGAACAAGGTATAGATACATTGAAATGTTACCCAATATTTTGGCTCAATTTCAAATAATGAATTGAAATATGTGTTTTTTCCCCTTAAATTTAGAAGCGAATATTGTCTGAATAGCGAAGCATACCTAATGCGTTATTTTTCTACTTAAAGACAATTATAACAAATGTCATTTCTATCCAATGTATTTCCGAAAAATACGATCACAAGAAACGAAAGGAATATGTTGTCTGGAATATGTTACAGACAACATTAATTTTAAAAATTAAATATTAAAGCTCATTTTGCAATTTGATTTGCACCCCTTGCATGCAAGAGGGAATATCTAAACTATACAATTCAATCTTCTTCTAAACGTGTCTTGTATATATATAGTGTAAACCCTCTTCCCTTTTCAATATGGGACCAAAAGCTTTTTCCAAGCTTTTCCATCTTTATTTTTTAACTCAAATAAGTCTACTTTGAGAATCAATTTTTCATTCATTCATTATTCAGTTTGAGCATACAATTTATCGATTTCTTCATCTCACTATCAAGAATCTGAATCCACTTTGATCCAGCCCAAATCAAAACTGAATCCCACATATATTTGTATACAAAATAATCACTTAAAATTTCATTTTATGCTAATAATTTTTTCCAACACTACATGCATTAGGTGTAATAGGGCATTCTAAGATGCTTCTTGGGATAAAATATTACACAACACTTTAAAATGCATCAAATGTATTTTTACTAGAGCCAAACTTATTAATACTATGCAAGCTAAGCAAAAACCCTTTTCATGCGCAAATTATACCATGGATCATGGTCCAAAACGGTGTCGTTTTTTTAATGAAAAGTAACGACACCAGTCCGCACTGTCCATGCCGTTATGAGTAAAGTAGCTCTATTTGTGAAACATATTCAATTCAGTTTCATTATTTTATATACACTGCAGTTTCATTTTTCAACACAACTACAATTTCATTTCGATATAACTACAGTTTCATTCAACATTATACACTCAAATATGTGAAACTGTTATTCATTTCGATATAACTACAATTTCATTCTGATATAACTATAGTTTCCCTCTGAGAACTAGCTCTTCAAATATCAACAACACTTCCACCTCAACGATTAGCTTCCATCGGCGACTTTGCGAGGCAGAGGCTTCCACCACGGCAACAATAAGTCAACAACGACTCTACGAGACGGAGAGTTTAGAGTATACAAAGTTACAGTCTTATAGACTAAGACTATAGATAATTAGAAAAAAGGAGATTGGAGAGAATTGGAGGAAAATTGAAGAAGAGACGAGAGAGAACTTAGAGAACTAGAGAGAATCAGAACCCTAGCTATGACTGCGCACAAATGGAAATGAGAAAATGAGATGAGGTCTGAATCTAAAAACATACACACACACAGGTAAAACGACGCCGTTTAGTAACATACCTACACCAACCCTAATAAAGTTTGGATATTCGGGTGGGTCGGATATGAAAATATCCTACCCCACTTGAACTCCCATAACCGATGTTGTTTAGTGTATTGGTTTGGTTATTGAGATTTGGATACAGATCGGGTCGATTCGCTTTATTTCGGAGTTTGGACTAGGCGATTATTCCGGGTGGGTCGGGTTATGCATATGCCTATGAATAAGAGCATAGGTTAGTTTCATTTTTACCAAATGGACAATCGTAAATAGATTTGACACACTTTTAATTTACTAACCATTGTTAGAGCTGTCTTAATAAGTCGTTTTACACGTAATCAATTAATTGTAAATAACTAATTTACCAAGCACCTCTTTATGAATCACTAATATTCTTGCTGGTAAAAACATTTAACACAACCAGTTATCGATTAACTCAATCAATTATAGCTAATTGCTAAACACTGCCATAGTTAAGATAATGTTGAAAGATCCACTAATGGTCTACGGAGTGATGTCATCCTTAAGAATATTTACCAAACCGGAGGGAGTCAATTGGATCTGAACAAGTGTTTGATTGTTAGCTTCGACACTTGCCATGATGGAAAAGCTAGCTCCGCATGCGGATGATAGGAGAAAATTTATGTTAAACTATTAGTTGAGTTAATGACTAAATTAGAAAATAGCTAGCACCATAGTTGAGAATTATATTTAGTCTTTCAAGTTGGAAATCATTGCACATTTACTGGGTGTTGGTTGACATGAATTTGAATTCTTTTGAAATGAAATTCAGTAATCTAACTACATTTTTTTGTTGCAGAGAATTACAATTCCATGGAATTCAGCAATGGAAGGAAAAGAAGAAAAGAAGAAGAAGAAATTAACACATTTACCCTTGATTATTACTCCCTATGTTCCATTTTACATGTCTTACTTTCCTTTTTAATTTATTCCAAAATGTTGTCCTCTATCCAAAATTGAATGTCATCATTCTACTTTTTCTAATTTACCCTTATTAGTTTTGCTTTTATTTTCAAAAATGAGAAAAGTGAGGGCATAAAATTGAAAAATACATATCATTTACTTTACTTCCTTAAAAAGCGGCAAAAAACAAATGTTACACCCAATTTGAATCGATGGAGTATTATTATTATTATTATTATTATTATTATTATTATTATTATTACATATGACATTTTAAGTCTTTATATCACTTCTTCTCTTCTTACTCCTAATAATTATACAATGCAATTTGAATACAACTTTATTCCAACATTATCCTTTTCTCACGAAATTACAATTCATTTCTCCCCTAATTCTCTCATCCCAACCAAACGCCGTATTATTTCAAATGAAAATACTACATGAACTCTCACTTCTTACTTCCAACTTCTACGTCCTCTCACAAATCCTTGGATGCATACATTTTCTCTAGGACTCACATAATGAAAATATCCTATCCTTGATTGCTATGTAATAAAAGTGAGGGAATAAAATTTAAGAATAGATATAGTAGAATTTATTTCAAAATGTTTGGAATATCTTTCCAAATTCGATCCTTTCATATGTTAGAATATTAAAATATTTTGATCTCAATGTAGAGTAAAATCAAAAGTAAAAGAATAAATGTGTCCAAATTAAAATTTATGGGCTAAAAATCACATTAATCAAAATGAAAATAACTCTTTGAAGTTTGAAGTACACCTCCGTTTTATCCATTATTGAATTTGAAGTGTTGCTTCAGTTGTTTGCCTACAGGGGATACATGAGCTCATAATCACGTGTCACTTTCCCGGGCATCGATCTACAACAGAGTTCGCATTAGAGATATCACCAGAAATTCCCCAATCTTCGAACCTAAAATTATTATCGGTTTCAATGCTCGATCTGAATTGAGGAACGTAAAATCTCATAATTTCTACCGAATAAAAGTTGCCATTGTTCGTTCTGAAAATTAACAAAAAAAAAAAAAAAACTGGAGAAGTTGAAGACAATCGGACTGGAGCTCGCAATGGGCTCCCAAGGCGGGTTCGGGCAGTCGAAGGAGTTCTTGGACCTGATCAAGTCCATCGGCGAAGCCAGATCCAAGGCGGAAGAAGATCGCATTGTTTGCAATGAGATCGAGACTCTCAAGCGCCGCATCATAGAGCCTGATATCCCGAAGCGGAAGATGAAGGAATTCATAATGCGGCTTGTGTATGTGGAGATGCTGGGCCACGACGCTTCGTTCGGCTACATTCACGCCGTTAAGATGACGCACGATGATAATTTGCTGTTCAAGAAAACTGGTTACCTTGCCGTGACCTTGTTTCTGAACGAGGACCATGATTTGATTATCCTGATTGTAAACACGATCCAGAAGGACTTGAAGTCGGACAATTACTTGGTCGTTTGCTCCGCATTGAATGCTGTTTGTAAGTTGATTAATGAGGACACAATCCCCGCTGTGTTGCCTCAAGTGGTGGAGCTGCTGGGGCACACCAAGGAGGCTGTTAGGAAAAAAGCTGTAATGGCGCTTCATCGGTTTTACCAAAAGTCTCCGTCCTCTATCCACCACCTTATCTCCAATTTCCGGAAGGTGCTTAGTTTTTTTTATTCTCCAATAATATTTATATTTCTGGTAATTGGAATGGTTCGGAGACAGCAACATGCTTAACTGAATATTTCTGGTAATTGGAATATCAAGTAAACTTTATTTGCTCCAACAACAATGTTCTATAGCAACTTTAAATGAGTCAAAAACAATGCATTTTATGTTTATACAATGTTGCTGAAGCTAGGTTTAACACTTAACTGAATATTTTTGTTCCAGAGGCTCCATGATAATGATCCTGGAGTTATGGCTGCTGCACTTTGTCCACTTTTTGATCTTATTAAATCTGACATTAACTCCTATAAAGATTTAGTGGTCAGTTTAGTAAACATTCTTAAGCAAGTAGCAGAGCGCAGATTGCCAAAGAGCTACGATTATCATAATATGCCTGCTCCATTCATTCAGGTATGTCTTATTGAAGTCTGTAGTTAGTGATAGATAGTGGCCATTATCTATTTTATCTTGTGTCCATGAGTTGCAAACTGTTAGAACTCATGTATTGACTGTACCTCATAGCACTGTTTTACAGTCTCCTGTTTTCTGGATTTGCTGCTTTCACACTTTAGTTGGACTTAGCTTTTAGTTGACAAAATGTGCAAAATGACCAAGTTTATTCAATACAGGATTAAATGTGGAATATGAGCAGTTGCATGCATTTGTATGTGTCCATATTATGTATAGTATTGTCAAGCTATATCTGTAAATGTTTTTATGCACCTGCACATATCTATATATTTATTTATACATATAACATATTAAAAGAGCGTTCATCTGTTATATTTATTATCATTATAAAACTATGATTTACTGATAAGAGGGAGGGAAATTATTGATTAAAAAATTCCTTAAAATGGACAAGAACAGATCTTCATTTCAACAATGAATCCTAAGATTTTTGCAGATCTGTGAAACTACATATTTGATATAAATCCCTTGCTTCCATACTAGCTACTTAGTACTTAGGTATGCGTCACTCATTAAAAATTCTTAAATTTATGCCTATCGAAGTGTACTAAATAAATGCATAGGTGGCAGCTCTCTACATAAATTTTCCTTGATTTTGCTTCCTAAATCCCCTAACTTTTCCATTTAGAGAAGTCTGAAACATTTTCTGTATGAATTAGGAAAGAAAAAAGATTTAGAAGGAAAATGTCCAATCCAAGTCACAAATCCTTCTATTGAGAAACATATAGAAGAGAGCAACAAACAAATTCACAAGATCAAATATTTTTCTATCATTACGGTTATGCAAGAAATGAAATTTCCAAGAAATCAAATTAGTCTAAAATTGAATCTTGAAACTCAAGCATTCTGAAGACAGTCTAAATAATCCAGGAAAATTCAGGAAAGGAAACTTAAATTTACTTAATGCAAAACAGTGACATGTTTTTATGATTTCCCATCTATTGGAGTAAGTAATTTTTTCCAAGCACAGAAAAGCTAATGCCATGACAATCCACTTCTGGCTTGGGCTTAAATCTTTTGAATTGACAGATTTCTCTGTCCCATTTGTTGGTTGTCTGCAATTTAAGAGGAAAAGAAACAGTCTTGTAACATCCTACACATGCAGTATGAATTTATTGAAAAGAGGAAAAGAAATAGAGGGAGGGAGTGGTGGGAGCCTGGGAGGTGATTGAAATGCAAGGAAAGTGGTGTGGATTATATCAATTGCAAAATTTAAAAATTCAAAAAGAATAGAGGGCCATTAGGGTAATAATTTGTTTCTCTCAAGGAGGAATAAGAAATACTCGTTCATAATTATATATACCGTATAGATACTAGTCAATAATTCAATGTCTAATGTAATGTAAACAGTTTTCGTAAGTTTGATCTCCATTTTGCTCATGTTGTCTGAAATTGCTACATATATATTTTGCATACTTTGGAATTGTAGGCCTGGACAATTGCACTATGGGCCTTTTCTCTTCCTAGCTACTTTTTTCTTCCATGATACTGACTCCTGTTTTATCTTGGGCTTGATTGTTTACTTTTTTTTGTACAAAGTGTCTTTTGGTTGTTTCTTTGTTCTTATTTTTTGAGAACTGTTTTGAAAATAACCTCAAAGTTGAAAATAACCATGTGCATGTGTTTAGAAAATGGTATTGTTAACAAAAAAAAAAGAGATCTTTTCCATGGACAATAAACCTAAAAAATACAATAAGCCTACTTCATTCATTTTCATGAAATAGAAAACAATGGACAATAAACCTAAAAAATACAATAAGCCTTTTAGTTATTAAAAGTAAGGTATAATTTATAAAAATGTAGTGACTTAATTAAGACTACAATATGCAAAAGTGGAATAACATTTTGAGTTTTTAATGCTCTGCACTTGAATGACATGCAAAAATAAAGCCTAGTGGTTTAAGTGTACTTAAAACAACAGGGGTCCCAGGTGTGTGTGTAATGAAGCCTCAAGGGTCCAGGTGAAATTATCCCTCCCACGGTTCTGTTCAAAGCATAAACAAAGTAAACCCAAAATGGGCTTAACCATGTTCCCCAAAAGACTAATTCATTTTTCTTCATATTTGTGAAGAGTATTTATATTTTCTTAAATTAGGCTTTCATATTCTGGTGCTGTTGACTTCTTGTCATTACTTTCTACGATTTTCTGATAATGAGTGTTTTGCTTTCTGAATTTGGCTCAGATCAAATTGTTAAAAATTCTGGCACTACTAGGAAGTGGTGATAAAAAGGCAAGTGAAAACATGTTTACTATTGTGGGTGACGTTATGAGAAAGTGTGATTTGACAACTAATATAGGAAGTGCTATCCTGTATGAGTGTATATGCTGTGTTTCTTCAATACATCCTAGCCCCAAGCTATTAGAATCTGCTGCAGATGCAATTTCCAAAATTTTGAAGGTTTGCCTTCTGAACCTTTTGCATTCTATGTGTTAGCTGTTGTATTCTTCTAATTGACTTAATATATTTAGTTTACATTTTTAACAGACTGACAATCATAACCTTAAGTATTTGGGCATTGATGCACTTGGTAGATTGATAAAGATTAGTCCAGAAATTGCTGAGCAACACCAACTAGCTGTAATTGATTGCTTAGAGGTGAGAATTTTGTTTTTCTTTCTCTTGAATGCTCAAAGTATATGACAAATTCTTTGTAGAACTTTTCCCTATTTATTGTTAGCTAAAGTATCAATTTAGTCCTTATGCTATCATCATGCAGTTAAATTTGCCCTATTTTATTCTTTTGGCAGTTTTAGCTTATGTTTTAATATTTTGGTCAATTTGATTATTTCGTTACCGATGTTAAATAAACTAGTGTTTTTATTTGACTAAACTAGTGATGGTCATCTAGCCGAGACTTGTGGAGCTGGAACTGCAAAATTGAGTTTGCAGAACTGTGAAAAGTTGCTGTGCTTTAACATAGTTAAAGGAAAAAGCTGAACCATGTTCTCTTTGGAAATTCCAATTTGAACTGAGGTTTGGTTAGAACATCATAAGAGGAAGAGTGGTTTTGCTAGAGGCTTGAACACTAAGACAAGATAGTTTTGTAATATTATTCATTTGCACCCACTGCAGACTTGCTGTGTTGAGAGATGTAATGATAATTTATGAACTTTTACATTAATACCTAATTGGACTGCCTCCTGGGTGCTACTTTGGAACAGCTTATGACTTGTCAAAATATTATGAACTCTCCATATTTCTTCATTCATTGAAGGAACTTTCTGGAATGAAGCTGTTTATCTGAAAACTTGCAATAACTCCCTATTTCTTCATTCATTTAGGTTAGATGTCTTGATTTACTCATCTAAATTAAAGTTGATTTTTGGCTTGCTGCCTAATGCAGGATCCAGATGACACCCTAAAGCGAAAGACCTTTGAGCTGCTTTATAAAATGACTAAGTCATCAAATGTTGAAGTGATTGTGGATCGTATGATTGAGTACATGATAAACATAAATGATTACCATTACAGAACGGAGATAGCATCCAGATGTGTTGAACTTGCAGAACAATTTGCACCAAGCAATCAATGGTTCATACTGGTAATTTTAGCAATGACAATTCCTACTTATGTTATATATTCTTCAGAATAATGTACCGCTTCTATGATACTGAACTGGTTACTCTCTATTTTTAAAATGTTGATTTGCAGACAATGAATAAAGTGTTTGAGAATGCTGGAGATTTGGTGAACATGAAGACTGTGCATAACTTGATGCGACTGATTGCTGAAGGATTTGGAGAAGATGACAATACTGCTGATACTCAGCTGAGATCATCTGCTGTATGTGTCTGTTAAGTGTTAATTTCTATTAAAACACCTTCAGAATCCTTGCTATTTTGAGTATTGTTCTTTATTTTATTTATTAACTGAAAAGTTGTAAGTAGATAATCCCATTCTTGACCATAATCCATTTATAACTGCTTTGTAAATTTCTAATTTTAAATAGGGGAAGGTAAATGCTGATTGTCTCTTCTTATGGTTCTAGTTACTTTGGTCCTATATTGTAGCCACCTGGAGCATTCTCTCTCTCTCTTTTGTTTTTTTTTTTTTTTTTTCCTTATTGGTTATTTTATCGTTTAGATGATGTTCTGTTGACTGCACCACATGTCTAAATAACTAAATGGTCGAAGTTTTATGATTTTGTTGAAACTATTGCATGTTCCATGTGGTTTTCCTGACAGCAAAAATGCATTTTCCATTTCAGGTTTCTGTGTTTTCCACCTCTAGGCCATCATTAGATAATTATTATCATTGTTATGTTTAACCTCAAAAGACACATTTTGACTTCTTGCAGGTGGAGTCATATTTGCAAATCATGGGAGAGCCAAAACTTCCCTCTGCATTTCTTCAAGTAGGTTTTTTCACAATTCAGGCATTTTTAAGTAGAGATTCCATCCTTCTTAGCATTATGGAGTAATTTTTAAAATATTCTTTATTATATAAGTTTTGTTATCTGTTTTTTGTTTTGTTTTGTTTCGTTTTGTTTTTGTTTTGTTTTATTTTATTTTATTTTTTGTTTTAATTTTTTTATAAAAATTTTGATAAATTCATTTAAATCTTTTTGATTTCTTTCCTGTGGTTGGCAGGTCATATGTTGGGTTTTGGGTGAATATGGAACTGCTGGTGGGAAGTATTCTGCTGCATATATAACTGGAAAGATATGTGATGTGGCAGAGGCACATTCAACTGATGACATAGTCAAGGTATGTGATTTCTCTCCAATTCTGTGTACAACTCTTTTGCCTATTCTTTTGTCTTGAACTTGTAATAGAACCAATGTTTCATTTGACATCATGCTATTAATTTTACTGGCACTCGCTAAAAGCATAAATTGTTACTTGATTATTTCACTTGTGTACTTAGTTTTTCCATTCATATGTGGGGGCTTTCCACACTTGGTCTGCCTGAGTAATTTATAGAATTTGATCCAATCTGTACTTTATGCACAACTCTTTTTTAACAAGTTATACTTTATTCACCTCTATTATGATTTATCATTACTCTGATCATTTCCAAAAGCCCCAATACTAAATAAAAATGAAAAGTCAGAGTGAATGAAAATGTGGATTGACTGATTTCCAAGATTGGGAAAACAAGTTAAAGGGAAATGAACATTATAGACTAATAATTCCTTTATATAATGTGAAAATCGAAGGAAATGCCTTATCATTCTATTTCAAAATGTTGTTTTAACCATTACTGACAGTAAGTTATAATTTAATTTCTTATTACATTAAGGGAAAATGACTCTTTTCCCCCTGAATTATATACTTATAGCACTTTTCCCCCCTGAATTGTTAATGTATCAACATTAGCCCCCTCAATTATTCTAAAAACTGCCACTTTTAGAATAATTGAGGGGGCTAATGTGGATACATGAATAATTCAGGGGGAAAAGTTCCATTTTCCCTTACATTAATATAATTTGTATTCATTTCAGATAGTATTATAGTGAGTAATCTGAGAACAGGATATGCTACTTCTCTTAGTTTTCATCATACTGGAAACAAAATTTCTGTATGCCTATCTCCTACTATATGGTCATATTTAAGATAAATATTTGTTAAATTTAACTCATGAAATTATTTTTGAGCTGTCCTTGATAATGTGAACTGACTGGAGCTCTAAAGAGTTGGAATAGGATCAGGGTATAAGTTCAATCTATGGGTGGGGGAATGTGGGGTTGATGAGCAGTAATTGCAAAACTTTTGAAACATGCCATATTAAATTGATTAGCAGATAATGAAATTTTTTTGGTAGAGTGTGACCCTTCCATGCCTGGTTGGTTCCTTTAGATGTGCACTTATGCACTGGCTCATTCTCTGTGTTTTAGGATTCTTAATTTTAAATTCATTGCAAATACATTGAAACATTTATTAATGTTGTTGGTAGGATTTGATCTCTTGACCTTATGCTACTGTTCATCCATGTTTTCCACTTCTTCATTTGGAGAATTGTGTTTATGACGTCTACAAAAAAATAAAATAAAAGAATTAAAAAAAAAAAAGAAAAAGAAAAAGAAAAGTGAAGAATGGAGAGAGTTTACAAATTTGGAGAATTGAGTTTAATGAACAAGTTCTGTATTTTTCAATTTTCTAATTCTCTAATTTCTTATTGTTCATGAAAATTGGACCAATTCTCCACTTACTAAACAACCCCATTCTTTTGAACAATTAAACTACCTTTGAAGTTTTTATTTTCTGCTTACCTTAGGCCTATGCAGTATCAGCGCTTACAAAAATATATTCCTTTGAGATAGCAGCTGGGAGAAAAGTTGGCATGTTGCCCGAGGCAAGTAATTTTTGTTGTATTACGTTTTTTGACATGCAAAATGGTTGCAGTCTCAAATCAAGTATAAATGAAATACTGTTTGATGCCAAGCCATTCAGCACGTATAGTTCTGATGAAGTGGCAATTCATGCTGCTACCTATTAATATCGTTTTCTGTTTAATAGATATATTTTCTCGCTGCAGTGTCAATCTTTCGTTGAAGAATTACTAGCGTCCAACTCAGCAGATTTACAGCAGCGTGCGTATGAACTTCAGGGACTCATCAGTTTAGATGCTCATGCTGCTGAAAGCATAATGCCAGTGGATGCAAATTGCGAAGATATTGAGGTGATGGGTTATACACTTACACTTGGTTGCTCCCCTTTTAGTTAATATGCCCATTCATAGAGAAGGTACAAGTAGATAAGTAGATTGGATAGTGTCATATTTGTCTAATAAGTTTAAATAATTATTACGTTTATTGCAAGAACTATTTTACTTTTGTCATTTTAGTGGGAGATTGTACTGACAGTTGACCCCTATTCCATGTTTGGTTCATTTTAACGACTTTGGTATTAGGTGGTGGCAAGTTTTCTGTTATCTAATGCCAAAAATCGGAAGAAAAATAAAGGGTTGGCCTGATTGGATATGGGTTCTACTTCAATTAAAAGGCTAAGTTATTAGTGAGGACACACATTTGTTATCTTGTGTCTTGAGCACAGCCCTTTATGTGTGGGTTGTACTTTTTGATGGGCTAAACACAAACATTTTGACTACAAGAGTGCACAAAGTTGAACTCCAAACTTCTTGCCGGCTTCTATGCTAAATTGAATGCTGTATTCCACCTTAAATAAGATTTCGAAGTTATGTGGACATATTTTTTATTTTATATTTATCCTCAATCTCAATCTTTTTTATGAAAGCCCATGATCCATTAACTAGATTTTGAACCAAATAAACCCTTATTTGTTTTTCTTTCTCCATATTAAGTTGGAATCCCCATGATTTGATGCCATTTCCGGTCATGTTGATAGCTATCCTAAATTAATCAGTTGAGCTGTTTGGGCCTCTGACATTAAATCAGCAACCAAAATAGTGGGGAACTTGAAGTAAAATAAAGGAACTGACTTATGAATCATTGAAGAATTTGTTTACAGAAGTACAAGGGCTTGTATTTTATAGTTATTTTTATAAACAAAATACAACCCTATATTGATGTCTCTTCTGGTTGTTGCCCTTTCTTGGCTTTGACTATTTCAAGTTAATAATTTCAGTGTTTGATGAAGACCTGAACCTGATATTATCTCATGCAGGTTGACAGAAAACTTTCATTTCTCAATGGTTATGTTCAAGAGTCACTGGAAAAGGGTGCTCAACCTTATATCCCTGAAAGTGAGCGCTCTGGAAGGATGAGCCTTGGAAATTTTAGGAATCAAGAACGTGATGGAAATCCTTCATGTTCTCTTAAATTTAAAGCCTATGATCTTCCTAAACCATTGCTGCCATCAAGGGTTTCTCAAGTTTCACAAGCATTCTCAACTGAATTCGTTCCTGTGCATGAACCATCTCATCATCCCGAAGCCCATGAAGCTGTTGCTTCAAAAGCATCTGTTTCTGATTCTGGTTCATCAGAAATCAAGCTTCGACTTGATGGTGTTCAAAGAAAGTGGGGTATGCCCACTTATTCCGCTGTAACACCCTCCACTTCAGACTCTGAAGCTATTAAGACTCAGAATGGAGCTACACACAGTGATGGCATGAGCAGCATGAACTCAAAAGCACGCGAGTCATCTTATGATTCAAGAAGGAAGGACATAGAGATTGACCCAGAAAAGAAAAAATTTGCTGCTTCACTCTTTGGGAGCACATCAACATCCGAAAGAAGCCGTTCTTCCAGTCATCAGTCTCTGAAGGCAAATAACCGTGCAGCAGAAAAGTTTCATATGGACAACAATGCAACATCTGATACTGGTGCAGATAAAACAGCTCCTGAGCCACCTCCGGACTTGCTTGACTTGGGGAACTTACCTAGTAATAGTGCACCACTAGTCGATCCTTTCAAACAGTTAGAAGGTCTTGTTGACCTAAACCAAGGTCCTTCAGCTCCAGTTTCTGGTGGTGTTGTGAACAACCTTTCATCTGGTCCTGGCAATGCGAATCTCATGTCTGATGGAAATGGTCACCGAGCAAGTACAATTCCACAGCCAACACCGTTTTGCAAAGGACCAAATCAAAGAGATGCTTTAGAAAAGGATGCTCTTGTGAGACAAATGGGGGTTATGCCGTCAACCGAGAATCCCATCTTGTTCAAAGATCTGCTTGGTTAGACTATGTCGTGATGGATGTAGAAATTATAGTTTGATTGAGAACCTTATTTTATAGATAGCCACACAATGATACGGCAAAAACCAACAAGTTGCAAAGGAATTTGTGGAGATACTTGGGATTAAAGTGCCAGATTTCCTGGATGGTGGTAAAACCTGGCATTTGTTTGTAACATTTTTTGGTAAATAGGACAGTCAGAAATTGAGAAAAGGGTATCAGAAATGTAGTCTTTCCTTGTGCTTGTTTCTATCTGTAGGGTTTTGGTGCACTATCCAAATCTCATAGGCCAGCGGCTTGTATGACAGGTGAGTTATGATGTTCATCAAAAGGTAAAACTGTTTCTACATAGTTCTTTATTGCTTCTCGAGGCTGTTGTGCACGGACCCTGTTTCCCCATGAGGCTTGCTTGTACCTGTTTGTGGAACAAAACCATACCAATTTGTAACATGAGAGAATCGTTTGTTTGTTTGTTTTTCTTTTTTGGGTTAGATTTAGACGCAGCTGTATTGATTGCTTAGTAAAAATCCTAGGAATTCTGTATTTAGATCAAAAAAATTTTTACCAAATATTTTACATGTGATCATTGTTACAATTGTTACACACGAAATGGTTAGCTCTTTTATAAGATTATTAATGGGTCACACTTGTGTGAGACCGTCTCACCGAAGGATGGGATATGTGTATGCATTCTAGGGTTGTGTGTGCATTTATATTTCAATGTGTACATTTAATCTAAGTATGTTGGTTGTGTGCACTAAATCGGGCATGGTGTTCATTGTTGATTTGTTAGTGTGCATGTCGTCATTTATGTCAAGTCGTCGTCTGTTGTTTTTGTCTTTGAGTTCATATGTGCACACCCGTGTTTGTTACTTGTTAGTGTGCATGTCATTATTCATGTTAAGTCGTTCTGTTGTTCTTGTCTTTGAGTTCATATGTGCACACCCGTGCTTGTTAGTGTGCATGTCATTATTTATGTCAAGTCGTTGTCTGTTGTTCTTGTCTTTGAGTTCATATGTGCACACCCGTGTTATTGTGTGCGCACTTACGTATTGTGCGAGGTTTTAAAAGTGTGCAACTCGTGTTGATTTTGTTTGCACTCAAATTGTGGACTCATTCATTAATGCACACAAATTTGTATATAAATGCACAAATACTCAATACAATGATGGCAACATTTATTTATTTAGTTATTTTGGATAACATGAAACAGCATGCATGGCGTAGAAATAATATAATATAATTCAAGGGCACTTGGGTTTTCCCTTGGAGTTGAGTTTGTCTCTGTAGCATTTGCATTCTGACTTGTTCCCATACGTTCCTGAGGGTACGCATTTGCAGGCTTCACAGCATATTCCACAGTACTTCAGACAACGCTTCTTTAGCCCTGCTTTTGAGCACCTCACCTCACACTTCGACTTGCACAAACCTTTCCATTTTCACACCATATATAAACGTTCTTAATTATAAATAAATCACCTTAAACATTAAAATAGCGCACTTAAGTACACAAATTACGCACTTTAAGCACACAAACAAAATACCTTAAAAACACAAATCAGTGAATTACGCACCTAAAGTTTTTAAATGGTGCACCTTTAGTATACAAATCACGTACCTTAAACACAAACAAAGTACCTTAAGAACACAAATCACGTATATAAAGTTTTAAAATGGGGCACCTTACGTTTCAACACTGACACACTTTAAGCACACAAACCACGCACCTTAAGAAGGAAAACTACGCACCTAAATAACCGCACAACTGCACGGGAACCCATTTATATAATATATATATATATATATATATAAAAGTTATTTTTAATTCAATTTTTCATAATATTAAGTTTGTTATTAGTATATAAAATTTATATATTTAGAAACTATATTAAAAGAACTATTAAACACAAAAATTTAAATTTAAATTAATAAAAAAATACTAAAGAAATTGAGCAAAAAAGAAAGAATTAGCTTAGTTTGACCAATAAATAGTAGACATGACAAGTAAAATAAGACAAGGAGAGTAATAATATATAAACAAGGAAATAGCTAGTGTGCTTATTGATTCACCTAAGTGTTGAACATATCATCTATAAAATGTAAATATGTAGTCCAATTATCAATTTAGACTTTTAATATGTTAAGACATAACATATCCTCCAATTTGGTATTAGATCAATCCATATAAGATGTTAGCTTTGACTTTTAGTTGAGACATAAAAATCCATTAATTATAAAGGAGTTATATATATATATATATATATATATATATATATGAAAATAAGAGAGTTATATATTCATTCATACATACATATATACATGAGGTAATCTTGAGTGCACAATTATTAATTAAAATCTTGATGCACAAATTAAAGAAAACAAAACTATATAAATGAAGTTGGGATATATATATATATATGTGTGTGTGTGTGTGTGTGTGTAAGATGTAAGAGTAGCTTACTTGAATCAGCCATTGCATTGTCAAGGAAAGATGAGGTGAGGAGTAATGCAAAAAGAGTAAAAGTAGCAATCCAGTTCCTCATATTTCCCCTTTAATTACTAGAAATTAAAAATACTATGAGAACTAGAGCTGAAGTATGTTTTGAAGTGATGAAAACATGAGAGAAGTGGTAAGTATTTATAGATCAATTTTAGGATAGGTCTCATCATAAAATTAATATTACAAAGAGAAGAGAAGGTAGAATCTGTTAGGTGCAGCTAAAGTTCAAGAATCATACAGACTGTATCCTGCAATGCATGCACATTTAACAAAGTTGGCAGTGGTACGTGTTTGTTAAACTACTTTTCTATTTCCAATTGGAATACTAATATATGAACGCATGCAGGTTAACATAGTAATTAATATAGCTACTCATAAATAATTTACAATTCAATATTGCAATGAATTCTACTCCAAATATATCAACTATACATACATATATATACATATACATATACATATACATACACACACATCCTCACCTCATTGCGACATTTCTCTGCCATGTCCGCACATCGTTGCGACATTTCTCGGCCATGTCCGCGCCAAGTCCACACCTCGTTGCGGCATTTCTCGGCCAAGTCCGCATCTCGTTGCGGCATTCCTCGACCATGTCTGCACATCGTTGCGGCATTTCTCGGCCATGTCCGCGCCAATTCCACACCTCGTTGCGGCATTTCTCGGCCAAGTCCGCACCTCATTGCGACATTTCTCGGCCAACTCCGCGCCTCGTTGCGGCATTTCTCAAACCTACTTATTAAATAAGCAAATTGGGATAAGTTATCTAAGTTAAAGTTTAGAGCTTGAATTGTAATGTTTTCCTTTTTACATTATTATAACATTAGGTTACAAGTTATAATAATTAAGGTAATCTATTATAGGGTGCAACACTTCTATACAAGCTTCTATATTAATTAAGGTAAGACCATGGGTGGAAGCACCTTATGGGGTAGGGGGGCCCTAGCCCCCCCTAACCCCCACTCCACCCCCTACCCCACCTTAAAATATTTTAATAAATATGTATGTATATATTGATATAGTAGGGATAAATACACTTTTGGCCCCCTCTAATTTTTTTTAAAATAATCTATTATGTTTATATTAAGTGAACTCAAAATATATATTAAAGTTTAAATTCATTAAATAGAAAGAAATAAATCAAATAATTAAAGTCACCATTTTCTTTTTATCTTATTCCTTTTATCAAGATTTTAATAATGGAGGGCATCAAATATCCATTTTATTTTTAAAAATCTCCAAATTTGAGATATATGCTTTAGTTTAATTAGTTATGTTGATTAATTAATTAATGATTTATTGTATTTTTTAATTATTTATTTACACTTTGAAGATGTACATTTGCTTGTTTAAATAATTAGTGTTGAAATTGTCAAAAATTAATATTGATTGTTTAATTTGTGATATTGATTTTTGTCTTTATCTCTCAAATTTTGAAATATTGTTAATCAGTAAAATGAATATCAATTAATTATGAAAAAATTTGGTGACAAAATAATTGACAAAACTTTTTATCTGATAAAAATTGACAATTTATATTTAAATAAATGTTGTTGTTCTTATTGTTGTTGTTGTTATTATTATTACGATATTTTGTGTTATATGAAAAAAATCTAAAATAATGATCGACACTCGTGTCAATCTACCTATATAATTATATATTTCATACGTGCGTTATTATACAGAGTATAATTAGAAGCCTTTATCACTAATAATTACAATAATGTATAGTATATATAATAATATAGTACGGTTAATTATAATGTCGACTAACATCGCAAATTTTCTCTAGCATATTGGCCCCCCAACTGGAGTTTTCTGGCTCCGCCATTGGGTAAGACTTGATTAATGGTAAGAAATGTGATTAGGAAAGGGATACAATTATCACATTGATGGCATATATATATTTACTAGTATTTTGTACGCACGATGCGCGAAAATTCATGTCCAATAGTAAAACATTAATAAATATAAATAATTAAAATTTATAATTTAAATTGTATATACACAAATAATATATGTATTTTATACACACACATATATGATTTACCATTCATAGAAATTTAATTAAAATATAATCAACCATCAAATTAATTATATAATGATTTTAATAAAATGATAATTAAAGAATAGGAAAACGATATGATAGATATAGGTGTATGGTAATAATGATGTAGTTAAAAGTAACGGTGTTATAACGGTGTAAGGGTAGTTTTGTATAATAAGAATGTAATAGGGATAATTTTGTCTAATAACATTAAAGTGTACAACATTTAAAGCAAAATGTATACATTTATTAGCATACAAAAGGAGGGACATAAATCAAGGATATAACCTTGATTAAGACTTATTAAGTTTTTAGATTATATAAAGAACACTTTGGTCCTCTCTCTGCTTAACAATTCATTCCTCATATACCATCAAGAAAGGGTTGAGAAAGTGAGAGAAACTTATATTGTACTGTTGCTCTGTCATAGCAATCCCGTGACTACACAACCTTCATCAATTTGAAGCTATGGCTATAGATTATTACTTTAAAAATCCGTGTATTACGTACTTGTGTTCTTACTTGATTTATATGCTAACATGAATTTCGTCTTATATATTCTATAGCAATGCAACTAACTTAAATTTTATGAGGTAGTGCTTTGTTGCCCCTTGAGTAAGGTTCCACTAAGCTGAAAACGATTATTTTTGGTGTGGTTCTAATTTAATGATTTGAAGAAATATGTAATCAGGCTTAACAAAATTTGATGTTAGATTAGATTATCTTTATAAATTTATATCAATTAATAAATATTATTTGACCTATTAAATTTAATGGTAATATATATTAGACAATTCTTTAAAAAAAAAAAATATATATTAGACAAAAAATTATAAATAAACGATTAATCGTTAATATGTTATAGATTTTATAAATAAAAGTTATTAAAAACTATGGGTCATACAACATTTGGTACAATTTGTCTTCTATTAGTCCTATTACGGAGTATATTATATTGCTCTGGTCTAAAACTAATAAAATTTTAAAACTTTTGCAGGCCAACCTTAAAATTTGTGTTGCATGGGGCATCGTTAATACCTTCTAGGCATTAATGCACTACGTAGTCTACGTACACATTATTAGTAACAGCCTGGCTGTCGTTGACTTTCTGCCTGTTAAGTTTTTGTTTTTTTTTTTTTTGAAAATAAAAACGATGATTTCATTAATAAATATCAGATAACAAAGGATCAACAATGAAAGACAGAGGGGAAGAATTCCACTCTGTACGTTCAGGCAAGGAAAGGGATTCCCGTGCTAACAGGTGGGCAATCCGGTTCGCTGAACACTTAACATGAGAGATAGTAACATCAGGGATTGATGACAGTAAATCTTTTACATCAAGAAGGATGAGATCAAAATGGGAATCACATAAGGGAGAATTAAGACATTGAGTAACCAGTAGAGCATCCGTTTCAATATGGCAGTGTGAGATGTGGTTAGATTCAAGCCAACTGAGCGCTTCACGAACCGCAATAGCTTCTGCCTCCTTAACCGAATACAAGCCGTGCCATGGTGTGCTAACAGCTGCCATGAAACCAGCCTGGTCGTCCCGCAGGATCCAGCCGAAACCCATGCGACCTCTTGCCAAGTTTACCGAGGCATCAACGTTGAGCTTTAGATATCCTAGAGCTGGCTTCTTCCATTTGATGATGGTGGCGGGGTGTTGTGGAGGGGCGAATTCATCAGTAGCGTGATTAGAGGACCATTCCTTTAGATGCGATGTAGCTCTAGCCACAATGGAAGCAGGCGAGTGGTTTGAGTTATTCCAGACCTTCTCATTTCGCGCAAACCAGACATACCAACAGACTGTAAGCAGGAGTGCAAAAAACAGTCAAAATTCGGGTCATGTTTAGATGATATTTTAATGTCTCAGCACCCAATTATGACCACTTTCATGGATAAAACCTCTAATTAGCATCTATTTGACAAATCAAGCTCAAGAAAAATACTTTGAGTCATTTCCGAAGAAAACAACAAAGTTTTGGGCCAAAAGACGCAACAAACAAAGAATCCATCAAGCAGGAGGCTGCCACGCGCCATCACACGCGTGTGAGCAGCCGTGGAATTAATCCAGAAAGCTCCCACGCAAGGCCACACGCGTGTGACAGGCGTGGAAGCGGGACAGTAGGGCAGCAGCGAATTTCGACTCCTTGAGCAGCTATTTAAACCCTTCTTTCTCAATTTTGAAGGAGGACTCTCTCAACTTTCAGATATGATTTTTCTCTTTATTTCTTCTCCTTTGGGGAGGAGAAACACACTAAAATTCCATTAGAGTAGTGTAGATCTAGTAATGAAGATGGATTGAAGATGTAGAACTCAACACTCCTTGGGTAACACACTCTTTCCGTTGAATTGCTAGTTTATATTTATTATTAAAAGTAATTTCTATTTTGTTGTTTTGAATGATTTCCATGATTGAGTAGAGTATTTTGGGCGTGTGAGCCGTTATTAAACTCTTGATTGTTGTTTAGAATTTGTTTTATGGTTTTGAAAGATGAAGGAGTAGGATTGATACTTGTATGGTTGAAGTTGTTCAAGCTTTACTTTTATTTCAGCCGGAATAGCTAGTAATCTGTAGGGAAGTGAGAGTGTGCGCGATAGCGGCCTCTCACGAGCCCCACTCACCCATATCTCCGCTCTTAGTCCGAAAGGACAAGATCCGAGAGGAGTGGTAGACTAGGTATTCGATGAAATGCCTCAACCGAATGAGGATTGAGAGTCTGAGTGTGACGCCACTCGGTACTAATACCTTGACTCCCTTACTCGATCACAAAACTCGTGGTACTAATACCTTGACTCCCTTACTCGATCACAAAACTCGTTTTCCAAATCCCCTATGACCCTTACTCGATCACAAAACTCGTTTTCCAAATCCCCTATGAGGATCAATCAAGTTGTTTAACTTCGGTGCACATCCCCTATGAGGATCAATCAAGTTGTTTAACTTCGGTGCACACCCCTTTTAATTTCCCTTGCTCCTTTAGCTAAATTTCCTTTCTACAACCCCCAAACTTACTTACCAAACCAATATTTTGTAATACTTGTAACTCTTGCCTTTTAACTCCGATAATGCCAACACCAATTTAATTCCCATTCGCCATCCTTGAGAGACACGACACTCGGGGAGTCTTGACTCTTCGTTTTACCACATCCACCTTCACATTTACCTCCCACTAAACCACATTGTCAAAATGGCGCCGTTGCCGGGGATGGCAAACGGTTTTAAATTGCGTTGACGTTTTTGGAGTTAATTTTTAAGAGTTCTTGAATTGCTTTCTTATTGTTTGTTTTATTTCCTTATTTTTGCTACTTGCTTGGAAAAGTGAGCTTAATTATCTTGAATATCTTGTTGCTCACTTGCAACTACTTCTAGTTGTATATATTTGTTGTTGGCTAAGCTTTGTGTAGGAAATTTTTGTTAGAAATCATTTGTAAGCTTGCCAATGAGAGCTCAATTGTATCCCCATGGTTATCCACACCATGAGGGAAATCCTTTAAACCATTTTCCACCCCAACCATATCCATATTATCCCCATTCCACCCATACTTACATTCCACCACCATATCATTATCCACCTCAAAACCCTTATCCATTTCCATATCACTACCTACCGCACCAAACTTTTTACCCATCTTATATACATAACCATCACCCTATCCCACCGAATCAAAACAAATTTCCCCCACAATACTCCACTTATCAAAATGACTTAGAAAGCTCTAAAGAAATATTCCAAAACATAGAGAGTAAGCTTGCACTAATGATGAGAACAATCAACCCAAGCTATACTCCCGAGCCATTTTCGTTCCATAATTCCCACCCAAACAACCATGACCCGTCTCCATCACAAATTCTTAAAGGAAACAATCCTACACATTACCTTGAAACACCACCTTCCAATCCGTATTTTACCATACCCAATCCTCGTGATTATATCCCATCGGCCAAGAACGAAATCGAAATTCTTAAAGAGAAAATAGAAGTGTTCACGAGAATGGCCAAGGAGGATACGGCTAACTTGAAAGCCGAAATCCGGAGCGAATTAAAGGATTATCTCGCTACTCTCCGGGAAGAAGGACTTCCATTGGAGGAGATCGAAATGAAAATGCTAGCCATGATGGAGGAGTTCATGAGGACAAGTTCATCACGGATAGACTACCCACTTGTAGAGAATCTCCCAATTCCGGAAGCCAATTCAAGGGTTGAGGCACNCTTGTAAAGACGACTCCCTACGCATTGATATTTCTATTGCTTACGACTATGATTGCTTTAATTTTTGGGAAGATAACTCTATAGTAAATCGTGATATATTACTTGGGAATCATAGGGATTCTAATTTATTTGAAGATGAATATGATAGTTTCAAATTCTTGGAAAACGAATCCTATGATTTGGGACAAGATGAGTTGATAAGTGAAGGGGAGATTATTTTGTTATATTCTGAAAAAGAAAAGGATGATCCAATTAGACCATTAGAGTGGGGAGATGAGAATAGAGAGTGTGAGAAAGAAATGATGGATGAGGAGGGAATTTTCACATTTGATTTGTTCGAGGGAATTGAGGGGGGTGATATGACTTCCAGTGGAGGGATATGGTCTCAACCTTATGATAAAATTGACAAGAAGATCGGGGTTGGAAGAGAGAACGACAAAATAGGGGAAGATCGCACTACCTTTGAGAAATCAAGGGGAGTGTTTGAAGCCATAAACCTTTCAATTATACACCTTGTTCTCCCTTTGTTTGAATGGGAATTCAAGAATGTCCTACACCTTGGGGCATTTCTTGAAGCAAAAGTACATGGGACGCTAGGTAGGGTCCCAAAGTCTATATGTTTAGCAGGATAGACTAACTTAAGTCTGGCCAAAGACTCTAAACAAAGGCGCACTTGGGAGGCATTCCCAACGTTATCCCTAGAATTTAAATTTCACGTTATTAATTCTTGCTTTTTCTCTTTTTAGTACATTTTGTGTTTTGTCTAGATTACTTTTGTACTAACCAAGCAAATTCTCCATCCTAAATTGCTCCTCAACTAAGATCCATTCGTCAAAGAAGGTAACCAAGCTCAAAAGCGGGAAAGAAAAAATCTGAAGAAGGCAGACATATCAAGTCCACGCCACTCACACGTGTGTGAGTAGGCGTGGAAATTTTTCAGCAAGCCGCCACGCCCGTTCCCACGCGTGTGAGCAGGCGTGGAGATCTTCCAGAAGCTAGCCATGCGCACTCCCACGCGTGTGAGTGGCGTGGTCGGGCACCAGAAATACTGCGTAAATAAGGCGCAAATGTGTTCTAACCTTTGCCCATTTCTTATTTCACCACATCCAAAAGCTAAGAGCTTCATCTAAGGGTTGTAGTTCCGTTCCACCTTCCCAGCATTTGATTCAAAGAGAATATCACAATCATTTTCGTTGTGGCCGATTATACCAAAGAGGAAGCAAAAGGTTGGTAGCCATTCGTATTTGAAGTCAATGTAGAAGGGGTCACCGGTTGCGGGTTTAACATTCATCTTCCTTCTGAGAGGTTTTGAGATGTCGATCCGAGCCCTGACACGTAGGAAATCTTTCCAGAGACCTCCGAGGACATCAACATCTGCCGTTATGAACATACCAAGGTAGGCACTAATCATTTCTGCTGTTTTGGTGGTTTGCATACCAGATGGAATGTTGTACGCCTGGACCCAGAAGTCGGCGTGGGTGAGGAGGATTCCATGAGGGGATGTGTTTGGTTCAATTTGCTTGAGAAGGAGCAGGCTTTGGTCATAGGACCAAGGTCCATTGTTGAGCACTTTGTTGATATCGATTTCATGGACAAAGTAGAAGAGGTATAGGTTGGAGGAAACTTCTCTTGCCATCATGCCTTTCTTTGGTCTCCATACTGAGGCCATGGTATCTCTGAAGAAGTTGAAGCGAGTTGTCTTTTCTATAAGGAGTTTGCCAACCAGAATGTAGGGAGTTTCAGTCAGACTGTCTGAGTTGTCCCCTGCCTCAATAGAAAATTCCACTTCTTCTTCATCCCTTATAGACATGTTTGAGTAGTCTCTGCCAGATCTTCAGGCTGCATGCTGCTGGATGCCATACTAGAGTGGTAGTGTTTGTAAGGGTGAGTGGGTGGGGGTTGCTTGTGGAGAGTTTGTGTGGGGGTGCTGTGTTGGCTTGCGTTGTGTTTTGATCGTCGGAACATTCTTCATTAAGGATACGAGGTTGGTAAGGAGTAAAAGCTGGTGGTTGAGACGTTGAGTGCAGGAGATACGAAGTAAATGCTGGTGATTGAGTTGGTGAAGATAAATCTAGTAGGTGAGAAGAGGTAAATGCTCATCAATGGGGATGAGAGGAAGAACTCATCAATGGGGATGAGAGAAAAAACTATGGGTCTCTGTCTTCATATGTTTTGCAGTTCTGCTCCCTCTGATCTCTTGGCTAAAATATCGTTCTGCTGCCTAGGAGAATACATGCGTTTCATATTCATAGGAATTTTTACACAGGAGCAGGCTGGTTAAGTTTTTGTTATGTTAATTTAATCTCTGGGATACCGATAAAGTACCATAATACTTCCGGGAGAAAAGTATTAAAAATTTTCAATTATAGAGTTTTTGTTATTTTAATTTGTATAATTTTTTAGATAAAATATATTCCCTAATATTCTTCGAGGGACACTTGACCTTTCGGAATATAATATTACATCAATAATAATATAATATTACATTAATAATTCAATAATGAATTATTATAATATATATTCAATCTGGTAATAATCTTAATTGAGTTGTAATTCAGTTGTTATGCCATGGACCCAGGTCCATATGCACAATTTTAAAACTCTATGTTCATAATTTTAGAACTCTATGTTTACAATTTTATAATTCTATGTTCACAATTTCATAACTCTATATTCAACAATATAACACAATTTTTGAATCTATATAACAAAATTGTGAATATAGAATTCAAAAATTGTGAATATTGAGTAATGTAATTTTGTATATTCAATTTTCAAATTATGAACATAGAGTTCTTAAATTGTGAATATGGACTTGGGTCCATAGCATAATTTGCCGTTGTAATTCTGATCGGGCTGTCAAAAAAAAATTGAATACAACGGTCCAGAACTTTTTTTGAATTCTATGACAACGGATGCAGTACGTAACATATTCGCTCTCTGAGCACGCCTCACCGGCGGCGACCCAACGGTCGCCGGAAGATCAATACCTACTAGAGCGGAGTACGAAAAAAACGAAGCGACTCAGGGATTAGAGGACGGCAACGGACGGCATTCCCCTTGAAGAAAGCATGCAAGATTCGCCATCCATGGCGGGAGTAGCGACCCCGGATTCAAATAATTGGACAACCCCTGCGGCAACCCCGAACTAGGCTTGGACACAGAGGAATAATGGCGATCTCCAGGAGAACGAGGAAGTCTCTGATGATGACACCATGGATATGGACAATGCGCGTTCAGAATATCCCATAATTTTGGTCACCAAAGAAGAAAAGGAAAGGCTACGAAGACCATGGCACAGGTCCCTTATTATTAGAGTCTTGGGCAGAACAGTGGGATATGCATACTTGTTGCAGAGACTTCAGCGAATGTGGAAGCCAGAAGCGGTGTTTGATCTGATCGAGTTGAATCATGGATACTTCATTGCCAAGTTCGAATCGTTGAGAGACTATGAATTCGTAAAGTACGAGGGGCCATGGATGATATTAGATCACTATCTTGTGGTGCAAGAATGGGAGCCCAATTTCGACACAAGAAACAACAAGACGACAAAGCTACTGGTATGGGTGCGCTTTCCATCCTTACTAGTAGAATACTTTGAGGAAGATTTCCTCATGAAGATTGGGAAAGACATCGGGCGTCCGGTAAAGATTGATAACACAACTAGCCTCATCTCCAAAGGAAAATTCGCAAGAATTTGTATCGAACTTGATATTTCGAAGCCATTACTATCAAGATTTGTCATGAATGAAAAAGAATGGCCAATCGAGTACGAGGGAATCCATCTTGTATGCTCATCAACATGAGCAATGCGGGAAAGATGAGAATGGGAATGACATTGCAGCATCACGCGAGGAAACGAGAACCAACACTAAGGTGGATGACTCTGGAACAACCAGGAACTAGAGAACAGGGGTTTTAAGGAGTTGAAACATAGTCAAGATTCGGCCCCTTACAAAATCTTGACCTTAATGAAATGGCTCAAGATCAGGACGTACCTGATCAATCCTTACCAATGCAACATCGTACAGACCTACTGCCTAGAATAAGAACAAATATTCCAAAAGGCCGGACTCGCCCGGAGCAGAGGTCACCGTACGTCACGCAAAGAGCTCTCCCTCAGCTTGTTGCCCATGGATAGGTCCAGCAAGCTAATCGTGGAGGCTACAGAGGGCGTGGCGGAAGGGGTGGCACCCCCAACCGCACTGCGGTGGAGCCCGAACACACAGTCGTTAGAGGGTCGACTAGAGGAAAAACCATATCAACAATGGTGGTCTACCATAATGAGGGTGGTCTCAATCCTCCCATAACAGATGGTTTTGCAACAGTGTTCAAAGAAGCACCCCCGGACACTGATCGCAACTCCACCATGAAAACAGACCAACTAAATGAAGCCATGGATGAAGACCAGTATCTTGTTGGCCAGCTAGCTGTATCATTGGGTTTCAAAAAGGTTCAGTTCAAATGTGATGCAAAGGACCTGGTGGACTACATACACAGCAATAATTCGCCAACCTCAATTGCACAGAATATCCTACATGCCTGCAAAAGAGAACTCTGCAACCTTGAGATGTGGCAGTTGAAGACAATAAGGCGTGAACAAAATCATGCGGTTGACTACTTAGCAAAGATGTCAACTGGCCTTTCCAAAGACTTGCACGTTCTTCACTCTCCACCGGAAGGAGTCTTAGGGATACTTGAGGATGATCGACTTGGTTTACCGCTTTGGTGTTGTTTTTATAGTGACTGACTTTTGTATGATCTGTATGATCTGTATGAGCTTGGCGTTTTGGGAAAAATGTTATTTTTCCCAAAACGCCCTTACTTTATTTATAAAAAAAAACTTAAACTAAGAAGCCGAAAGGTAGTAGTAGTATGATCTGTATGAGCTTGGCGTTTTGGGAAAAATGTTATTTTAGTAGTAGTAGTAGTACAAGGTAGTAGTAGTATGATCTGTACAAGGTTCCAGAATTTAGACGATCCACCTGAGTCATCTGCTAGGATAGATGATGACCATGAGCTGCTGGGAGATCATCCTGATATCCCCAGAATATTTGTGAATAGACGAAGGATCAGGACACGACAATGTTGGATAATGCTGGTCGTTCTGACCATGGTTTTTCTGAGGGGCGGGAACGCCTGTGCCCTTGAGCACATTTTGTTTTGGTGTTTTTTATTTTTTAACATGATCTGTCTATCTTGGAATTGCCAAGGGGCGGCATCAACAGCCTTTCGCCGTACCCTAAAATAGTTTTGCCGAGAATATTCTCCAGATATTGTGTGTTTATTTGAACCAAAAGTGTCGGGAACCCACGCTAACAGCATATGCATTAGCTTTGGTTTTGAAAACTGGGTCTGAGTGGAAGCTGTCGGCTTCTCAGGAGGAATTTGAATCTTTTGGAAGTCGTCAATAAATTTAGAGTTATTAAAGACTCACCCTCAATTCATTTCTTTGCAGGTACATGAGCAATACGCACCGCCTTGGAAGCTATCAATGGTGTATGAAAGCCCTAACAGTTTTCTTCGTAAAAAACTTTTTGTAGATCTAACCGCTAACAGTCCCAGAACACAGCCGAACTGGCTGGTATGTGGAGATTTCAATTCAGTCACTAGTAGGGAGGAAGTGAGTAATCCAGACTGCTTCAATAATGCAAAATGTGCAGACTTCAAGGAATGGATTTTTCAAGAGGGCCTTGTAGATCTAGGCTTTGAGGGACCAAAGTTCACATGGATGAGAGGCATAAACGCCAACTCCTTCAGAGCAACAAGGCTTGATAGGGCATTAAGTAGTGTGGAATGGAGACTAAATTTCCCAAATGCTATCGTTAAACACCTACCAATAATCAACTCTGATCACTCGCCACTTCTAATAGATTGCACACCAAGGCAACAGGTTAATGAGGAAAGGAAATTCAAGTTTAACATGGCATGGACCACACATGTCGATTTCCAAGGATGTGTTCAACAAGCATGGGCGGCCGATAAGGAATTGAAGGAAAATATACAGAATGTGATAGCAAAGCTTCAAGTTTGGAACAGGACTGTATTTGGCAATGTGTTCCACCAGAAAAAACGTTTACTTGCCAGGATAAAAGGTATTCAAAGGAGTCTAGCACAGTAGCCAAGACCAGATCTCATAAAACTGGATAGAAAACTGAGGAAAAACCTGGAAGAGATCCTATACCAAGAGGAATTAATATGGTTTCAAAGGTCAAGGGAAGAGTGGATCACATCCGGCGATTGTAATACAAGATTTTATCACATGGCAACTGCAGTCAAGGGAAACAAAGCCAAGATCACTGCATTACGCTCAGACGATGGCTATTGGATTACTGAGAAGAACTTATTGATCGACCACATATGCAGCTTTTTCATTAACTTGTTCTCAAAGGTCCAGAATGTCAATCCCCAACCATTAATGAGTGGTAGCTACCCAAAGCTGGAAGAGAAAGATTGGCAAGAAGTAAACCGGCCTTTCCAACCTGAAGAAATCAAAAAAGCCCTATTTGATATGGAGCCATGCAAAACACCAGGTCCAGACGGGCTGACGGTTGGCTTCTACCAAAAACCTTGGGGGATTGTTGAGGAAAGCTTGGTAAAGTTTGCTCTAGAATTCTTTTCAGGAGGTACTCTCCCAGCAGGATGTAATGACACAGTGATTACGCTAATTCCGAAGGTATCAAGCCCTGAATCCGTTAGACAGCTGCGTCCCATAGGACTGTGCAATGTATCATAAAAGCTCCTCATGAAAACAATGGCTAATCGTCTTAAGGATATCTCAATGAAACTAGTAGGACCTCACCAGACCAGCTTCATCCCTGGAAGGCAAATTTCGGACAACATTATTGTATTTCAAGAAGTACTGAACTCTATGAGGTCAAGAAAAGCAGCAGTAGGATGGATGATTATGAAAATAGATCTTGAGAAGGCTTACGACAAATTGGATTGGAAATTCATAGAAAACTCTTTGGTAGACATAGGATTCAATTCGGATTGGAGAAGGAACATTATGGAATGTATTTCTTCCTCAAGGTTGGCAATTAATTGGGATGGGCAGACCTCAGACTGGTTCTATCCAAAAAGGGGAGTAAGACAAGGAGATCCCATCTCACCACTCCTCTTTGTGCTGTGTATTGAGAAACTTAGTCACATTATTAATGAATCTGTGCGGAAAGGTAAATGGAAAGGTATTAAAATTAGCAGACATGGCCCTAATCTCTCTCACCTTTTCTTTGCAGATGATATGGTGCTGTTCGGGGAAGCAACGGTGGAGCAAGCTAACGAGATGTCACGATGCTTGGGAGTTTTTTGTGACCACTCCGGACAAAGCATCAACTTTGCAAAGTCTTCTCTGTTCTTTTCTAAGAATACCAAAGGGGAAATGCAACAAAGGATCACAAGCCTAACTGGAATCCCCAAAGTGGAAAACAGGGAAAATACCTAGGGATTCCATCCATACATGGAAGGTTGAAGAATGATACTTACGCCGAGCTAATTGAGAGAACACAACAGAAAATTGCAGGGTGGAAATCCAAAACACTCTCAATGGCAAGTAGACTAGTCCTGGCCCAATCAGTCTTATCTGCAATGCCCTATTACACTATGCAAACCACGCTACTGCCGAAAGGGGTAACCATGACGATAGAGAAGCTTATTCGTAGCTTCTTATGGGGGAGCTCACCAGAAAGGAGGAAATGTCACATGATCAACTGGGAAACAGTCACAAATAGCAAAAAATGTGGAGGCATTGGTCTTCGAAGCTTGGAAGCCATGAATGATGCGTTTTTGGCGAAATTGGGTTGGCGCTTAACTCAAGGTGAAAGCTGCTTATGGACACAGGTCATCAAAGCCAAGTATGCTGTGAACGAACAAGTTCCTTCAACATGGAGACCAAAAGCAAACATGTCAAACCTATGGAAAGGTATCCTAAAAGCTGTACCTAGACTCCAACAAGGCATGAGGATGGTGGTTAGAAGCGGCAACCAGACCAGTTTTTGGAAAGATATTTGGTTGGGACAAACTCCGCTATACACTTGCGTAACCAATCCAGTACCGACCAATGAAATAGATAAGTCTGTGTCGGACTACTGGATCAGTGGGCACGGTTCGAATTGGAGAATATTACGTCAAATCCTCACGGCACATGTAATTGAGGAATTAGAGGTAATAAGCATTGACGAGGACCCAGAAGCAGATGATCGCAAGGGCTGGAGATTCGAATCATCGGGTTGCTTCTCAGTCCGGTCAGCGTACGAGCTCGCAGTGGATTATCCCAGTTCGCCAAAAGCAGCTAAATGGAATGCGATATGGAAGCTGAAAATTCAAAGACGAGTAAAAGTATTCCTATGGTTAGTCCGCCATGAAAAACTAATGACCAATGAACTCAGAATGAGAAGAGGACTCGCAGCCGATGATAAGTGTTGGTTATGCAGACACTTAGTGGAAGATGTGGACCATGTCCTGCGCAAATGTCCTGCAGCGGCTGAAGTTTGGAGGAATATCCTACCACAACTACACACTAAATTCATCAACTATTCATTCTGAGAGTGGTTAGATGGGGGAATCGCATGCAAGGGCACAGGTCACGCACCAGAAAATACAAGCACCATGTTTGCAACAGCAATCTGGTGGATTTGGAAGTGGAGAAACGAAGCCATCTTTACTGGATCGTTTCACTCTCTACAATCCAAAATTCAATGGATTAGGGCACATACCAACCAGACAGAGACAACCTCTGCGAATGCCAGAGAACGCAAAGGAATTCACTCCTCAGGATGGGAATGTAGAAGTTGGAAGAAACCTAAGGTAGGAGTAGTGAAAATTAACTACGATGGCTTGGTTGACCATACACTCAACAAAGCCAGGTGTGGAGGTATCCTAAGGGATTACACAGGCAGCTGGATTTGTGGATTTACCAACAGGTTAGGCCCTTGCTCACCCTTAGAAGCAGAGGCCTGGGGACTCTTGAGAGGCATCCAAGTAGCAGTAAAGAATGGTTTCAAAAGGATCATTCTTGAAGGAGATTCATAGGAGATCACGCAGCAGTTAAAGAGCAACCAGCCCCCCAGTTCAGTAGTGGGGAATATACTGAAAGCATGCATGATAGAGCTTCATAAAGTGGAAGCCTGGAGTGCTGAATCAGTCCCCCGGGAATTAAATGCAGTCGCTGATCACTTAGTCAAGACGGCAAGAGAGCTCAACAAAGGCATACTCATCCTTGACAGTCCTCCGGCCAGTATTCGGAATCTACTAGACAATGATTTGTTAGGATGTCCAACATGGCGCTTTTTGTATAATACTACTTAATTGTACACGATATCACATGGGTTTCCCCCTTCCACTTTAAATATAAAAAAAATTAAAAGGCTATGCATTATGTTTTCAGAAAAGGTTATGCATTATAATATACAATATTTTGTTTGGATGTATTAATATAGTACCAAACAGATAAGAATATGCATCTTTGTTTGAATACTAGTTATCACACGCGCGTTGCGCGATTAAACCAATGCCCAATGCGTATTTTTATATTAATGTTTCTTAATTGCTTAAAGTAGTCATATAATAATGAGAGAAAAAAATGCTAAATTAATAAAAATCAAAGAAATAGTTTCAATGCTTATATATTTTAATAAAATATAACGAAATTATAAATAGCTAAATTGCAACTAAAATATGTAGAAACAAATAAACCACTTACATGGGAGCAAATTACTTGTCATCATTGTCACTTGTTTGGACACCGGTCCAACCATTTAAAATCCATGTGTAATTGTATTTGTGATCAAGTACTTTATAGTTCATCCGGTCAGGTTTGACAATGACATTTGAGATGATGTACCATTTGTTGGTTTGTAAAGTGATATCATAGATTCCAATGTCATTATCAAACACTATTGATTGAGCCCGAGTTCCTTGCATTTAGATATAACATTTACAATGATGTTGGTGGTGAATGAGAGCATCTTTATAATAACAATAATACTAATAATGATAATGATAGTAATAATAATAATAATAATATTATTATTATTATTATTATTGTTATTGTTATTATTAATATTAATATTAATATTAATATTAATAATAATGGGAGAAAAATTTTACTATTTACTTACTGTTTCATCCTCAAGTACGATGAGCATATACTTTTTCTCAGGCGTTTCAATAGCGTTTTTTGGTTCGTTTTTCTTAATGACATGAACTGTACAACTCTAGCCCACAGTTTGTGTGTCAATATCAATTAACTTTACTGCATTTGTCATTACTAATATCCTTGTGTCATGGAAAATATGTTCATAAAGGATGTTATGAAATAATATAATGGGAACCACAACATAAATTCAAAAACCATAGATTAGGGAGTTAGGAGTAACTAAAATGTGTAGATTATAGAGGAGTAAAATGAGAACCACAACATTACATACAAGGATACAAGTATAGATGAACAGATTATTATACAATAAATATATTTACATAACGATATTGAAGTTATACTAATTAATGAGTATACCATCATTGGTTTTTTGTTTTTTAAATGTAATCATTATGAGTACAAATACAAATAATAGAATTAGCATGATAATATTTTGACAATCATACCTATAGAATGTCAAGTAGATGGTGTGTTGCAGAGTTAGGTTTAGTTTTGGGTGAATAACATTATATTGAGGAGGGGAGGGGTTTATATACTGTTGTTTTGGGTAGAATAATGGTTTAGTTATGAATCTATACAAAATTGTATTATAGAATCTTATTAAGACTTTAATATTCTAATTTTAAGTTAGGAATCTATACAGAATTGTATTATAGAATATTGCCAATTTGTTTGAAAACTGCAATAAAGAAACAAATTGCCTAAAGAATTTAATGTTAAACTTCCGTTATATTTAACGGAAAAATTTGGTAAAATTATAAAAGATTAGGATATATTAGGAATTTAATTGGAGGTTGCACAATAAGAAGAACACAAAGTACAATATGTTATAGCAGACTATTACACAAACATTTTAGTTCCAGTTAATGGTCTAATATTATTGGCTCTTATTATAAGTGTAGAAATTAAATAATAATCAATCGAGTTGAGGTTAAGGCGGCATATTTATATTTTATAACAAATTATTTATTAAGTTATACTATGCATATTCTCAAATTTAATTTACTCCTTAATATGACAATCTAAATTGATTATTTTCATCATATAAATCACAGAAAAGTGTCTACATCAATCAAGAACTTGAGAGAGATCGAGTAGTAATATTATATTATAAACAAATAAATGGCTACATTATTAGAATTACACATTTACACACAGTGTAAAATCTTAGCCTACCCACCAATTAAATTAGGATAAGCAATAGTTGTAAACCTGGCCTATATATAAATTCCTAAATTCCTTTGCTTCATTCTTCCTTCATCGAATCTATCAAATACCTAACATAAGCACCCGTTCGGTACCACCTATAAGCAGTAGGGTATAATTCTCGGACTTAACAGTCAGCACTCAGGAATCAGGACGTGACTAATCGTATCCCTAACACCCTTCCATAACCCCTAATAATTGCCCTATTATTAACCACTAGTTATTCAATTTATTTCTCATTAATCCTATTGTAACCTACAAATTATTACCCATAAAAATCCCATTAAAGCCCATTCAAAACCCCATTAATTAATTGTAGGAAGCCTCCCTACACTACTCATTCTACCCATAAAAAGCTAAAGGAAGGAACAAGAAAAGGGGGCTGTAACGTGAGAAAAGGGAGACATTTTGAATATAGAGAAGAGCTCACAAGCAAGTCCACATTATATGTACAAAAACCTTATATAAAATAGTAAATTTTGGTTTGGCACCGCCCAAAAAGGCTCGTAATTTTTTAATTACCCTTTCAATTTTTACATTAAAATTATTGTGTCCATTCTTATCTCTATTTATTTATGTTTTACATTTTATGGGTTTAACCGGTTGTGTTGGCCCAAACCGAGTGTTTGATGGTTAATAATAATAATAATAATAATAACGTGGCGTAAAAAAAATTAAAAATTCTTAGGTGACTTAGCTTGTAGGGAAGTGTACTACAACTTGCCATGCACACCAAATTAAACATTATTCTTCATGAACTCATCTATCTTTATAGCCTTATTATCTACAAACTAAAGTTGTAGATAAGGTTGCAAATTAAAAAAGATGAATTCATGAAGAATAACATTTGACATGAAACATTGCAGTACACGTGAGCGTTAGCTATGATGCATTATTATATTACAGTCGAGAACATGCATGGGGAAATCGGAGAAGAAGAACATATTGGTAAACTAAGCTACAGTTTGGGAACACACAATATAAGATGGGGAAATCCGATGGAGAAGAAGAAGCTAAGTAATTAAATTGTTGGGATCGGATTTATATATAAAATTCGTGAGACGAGTGGGTCAATATAATTTGAATCATAATTTATAGATCAGTGTTATGCATATTAGCATATTTGTGTTATAAAATATTTTAATTTGTTTAATACTTATAGTATTGATTTAATCAAATTACTTGTTCGCTGCCAAATTAAAATTACCCCTCAATATTTAACTTTATGATTTTCTTTTTTTTTGAAAAAACTTTATGATCTCAAGAGTAACATTTAACTCTCTATTTCACCTCTCAATGAGAAAAGAAGAACAAAGGAAGACAATGAGTATTTCATTTTATAATAATATTCAACAGCCAACTGAAAAGGCTAGGCATAATACTGTCAAAGTGGGCCATAGCCCGCGGACCGGCCCGAACCCGTCCCGCGGTGGAACGGGTTAGGGTTACAAAAAATTGACCCACGAAAGAGCGAGCCTAATCCACTAAGACCCGTGGCCCGCGTGGGTTAACCCACACGAGCTGCGGGCCGACCCGCGAACCCGCTATATATATATATATATATATTCACAGCACTGTAAATATATATAATTCACAGTGTTGTTCATATATATAATTCACAATTCTGTGAACTGTGAACAAAATAAAAAAAATAAATAAAAAAAAAAAAAGAAAGAAGATGAATGGCCTGCGGGACCCACCAATCTGTGTGGAGCGGATTAGGGTTACATAATTTCTAGCCCGCGGGTCTAACGGGCTGGCCTGCAAAAGCCCGTTAGAGATTAGGCCTGTGATGGGACGGACCTAATGGGGCGAGCCAGCCCGCTTTGACAGTAGGCTTACAATATTCTAATTTACGTTGCCAAGATATAATGGAAAACATGATAAGAAATTATATAACTGCCTAACTGGGCATAATTCCTCTTTTCATTTAAGTTATTTTGACCATCTGGAAGTATCAAAATTTTCCAAACTTTTTTAATCTAGACATGGTTTTGATACGTCCCACCATATTGGGCTTTTACAATCAGATATTCTATAATCACTAATAGATTTTAAACTTGAAATTATATTGCGCCTGGGTCTCATCAATAAAATCAATTTATTTTTGTTATCAATTTATCATATTTTAGGCCATTGTGTTTTATAATATGTTTCAAGTGTTATATTTTTATAAAATATTTACTATAAAATTCTTTTGTTAGAAATTGGAAAAGAATTGTAGGGATTGCCTTGGGTATACACTAGTATCACTTTAATTTCTTTTTTAGGGTGTGGAACAAAACTAAAATTTCTCATCTTATGAAGTATGAGAATAGAAGCAAAATTTCTACATTAATATGCTTTAATTTAAATAATTAAGTACATATCATCTTTTTATATTATATTATACATTTTAAATAATTTATATAAAAAATCTCTAAGTGTCTATGCTGTGTACATTTCACTAAGTTATTACTCATTTGAATATATCTGTTAATAATATCTCCATTATAATCTTTAAGATTCATATTAAATGTTAAATTTTAAAAAAAAATATCTTGGACACTACCCAAAAAAAAAACCATAATTAATTTTAAATAAATTAAACATCGAGATAAAAAAAAAAAAAAACACTTTTGCCGTCATTGTTATTTGTTATTGCTTTGTGAATAGAGATGCTCAAATTCTAATGAATAATTGTTGACACTGAGCCTCAATGGAAGCAACTGTTGACTCTTTGTGCTTCATTAGGTTGAGAAAGTAGTTATGAACAGATACTACATTGTAACAGAGTAAGTAGTACTCAAAAAAAAAAATTACGTTGACACTACTTTTGTAGGGGAAAATTTAATTCTGTCAAATTAATAATTAGAGGCTAAGTTGAAAAGAAATAAATAAATAAAGAAGCATTGCAATGCTTATGCTCGCAAGATTGGAAATGGAATTATAATAAATGCAAATTTTATAAGCATTCTAGAGATTAATTTAGCCTGTGAAGACCAAAGTCGTTGTAGTATAGTGGTGAGTATTCCCGCCTGTCACGCGGGTGACCCGGGTTCGATCCCCGGCAACGGCGAGAGATTTTGTTGGTTTTTCTATTAAAATTCTCAGATGAAATCTATCTCTGCTGCTTTGCTGGTGTTCTCACAGTCACAGAGCTGTGTTGAATTCCCTTGGCTAAGTTACAGCTACACCTATTATTGGCCATTATTATATGTTTTTTCTTGAAACTTAGGACGGATATGGGAGAGCGTTAACAATGACATTAAGACTTGTGCATTATAGTTAAATTAAATAATATCCGATCCATTGAAACACGTATGTATGTATTATAAGTTGTAGAAGCTAGCTAGCTATTTGAGGATTTCATTTTCTTTTTTTTTTTCGGGTGTAGCCCAGTGTTTTTGGGCTCTAACACTAATCTCTTTGCTGAATTATAGACACCTCTATTGCTGAATTAGTGGCTTAATTGCTTAGTTTTTCCGAGTTCAGTGGTTTATTTGGAGTTTATTGGAATTAGATGGCTTAATTGCTAAGTTTTCCTAAGTTCAGTGACTTATTTGGAGTTTATTCGAGTTCGATGGCTTAATTGTTAATTCCCAAACAGTTCAATAGCTTATTTGTACCTTTTCCCTTTTATTTAATATTCTGCCGAAGGAATCTGGGCTGCTTAGGTTTTCACTTGTCTTGAATTCCCTTCTGTAAGTTATAGCTACACCTGTACGTACCCATTGTTGGTAACTTTAATTTTGATATAAATATATATAGGGTTTAACAATGGCAGTGAGGCCAAACAGACTTATACATTATTATAGTTATAATATGAAGATTAGTTGGCTTCAAACTTTCGAAGTCTGCATGGTTTCCATTATAGTTAAATATGCTTTGAAACACTTACGTATTATAAGTTGTACTAGCTAAGAATTTAATTGCATTTTGTACTAGTAGGACAACAAAACTAAACAAATAAACATGGTAATAGGTATCAAAATCGTAGTACCCATAATAAAGTGCAAAAGGCCCAAACCAAACACCACCTTAATTAAAATTAAGTTTCCTAATATATATATCTAGTAGTAGTAGTACTAAGTAGTATATCTTATTGGAAAAAGTGTCAAATATGCCACTGAACTTCTTGCTTTTGTGCAATTTAGTCACTGAACTTAAAAAATGTGCAATTGAATCATCAAACAAGTAAATTTTGTGTAATTGAAACATTTTTACAAAAAATTTCGGTCAAATTCGATTATATTATTAACATATATGTATTAAGAGTGGTATTTTCCTCTACCATACCAATTGGGAGTTAATATTGAAATGTTTTAAACTCAAATTGAATCTAAAAAATTAGAAAAATGTTCTAATTGCACATATTTTACTCGTTTGGTGGTCGAATTGCACACTTCTTAAGTTTAATGACCCAATATAATTGCACAAAAGCGATAAGTTCAGTGACCTATTTGTTACTTTTTCCTATCTTATTTATTATTTATTAGGAATATATTTAAAGAATACAAAATCGAACACAGAATGATTCATTATTTAAAAACACAGAATAAACCACGAGTTAATATATTTAAAGAATACAAAATCAAACACCATGAGTTACTTTGTTTATAATTGTTTCGTTTTTATTTAATTTGTAGATTTGTAGATTACCTCATTACCATATACTTTACTGCTAAAAAATGCAATTTCTCGCATACTTTTGTCGACATATCATGATTTATAAATAAAAAAAAAAATCCTATTATTTGTAGTTTTTTTTTTTTTTTTGGGAATACGTAAGGAATTTTTTTTTCTTCAAAAAAAAATCAATTTATCAATTCAAAAACCAGCATATACAAAGTCAATGCAATTGTTATACCATGCATCAGGATCCACCTTGCATTGTGAACACTAGTCCAAAAATGATGTGTTTGCTGTTAACATATATTATGGGTCTTAGTTAACAAATTATGTGTTTATAAATAAATTAGAGACATAAGACACATAATATGTTAACTACAGATATAAAATATGTTAACGACATATTATGTGCCCATAGTCTACAGACACATAATTTGTTAACAGACACATAATTTGAATATCATTTTGGACCAGAATCCATAATGTAAGAAAGAACACTGGTCCATGGTATAATTTGCCAAGTCAAGGAGAGTAGGCCTCGAGTCCAAGAGAAGCCAATCCAGAACCAACAATGTCTAAGTAAGAGAAACACCATGTTGCCAACATTTAGACTTCAAACTTACTAAACATAAACTCCTAAGCTTAAAGTTGATTAAACCTAGCCTAATACGAAATGTACCTTAGCTTGTCCAAGCCAAAACCACACAATAGCCTGCAATATAAGCACAAGGCCAGACGAGATAAACCAAGAATAGTAAGGATTTCAATTCGAGTAATATCTTAGACTAAATTAAATCATGAGAAAGGACATTAACCTATAGCTGCTGTCAATGTAGCTGGGTAAGTATGATCCTCAACAATCCTGTATTCTGGATGCTTACCCATCTGACATTGAAATATATGGATTTTTTTGGAAAAGAATTGAAGAGTGGTTTATATATATTCAACGAAAAACGTACAAGGTAAACATGCATGCATGTTGAAAAGACCTAAACCAAACTTGATGATGAGAATCTTCCAATAAAATCCAAATTCAAGGTTGTTAAATGTTAACCACTTTAATTTGCAGCTAGCAATCCATATTCATGCGTGACGCCTACCGACATTTTCTTCTATTTTTGATAGGTCTCTTCCGAGATATTTCTGCTAGCTTAGCTTAAGGATACATATTCATAATTTTACATTTAGTGTTTTCTCTCCTACTAAAATTATATTAATGGATATATATATACATGATATATGATAGTATGATACCAATATTTAAACTTCAATCAACTTATTTATATCATTTATATATATAAGACTTCTTCCCAAGAGTGCTAAGAGTGTTGAAGTACCGACTTCTGATCTCATGAAATAATGGATTACACATATATTTAAGCACTAAAATATAATTGTTTCAATGAATTTTCACAAAGGAAGAGTTTGTAATTTATATATGAGGAGTTAGTTGGAAGAATTAGGTTTAATTTATATATGAAAAAGCATAGAGATTTCATAGGGGAGTAAATTAAAATCAGAATTTTGAGATGTGTTTTTCAACAATCGAGTCAAACATGGAGCGCAACACAAGGTCAAATTCAATCATAGCATTCAAACATGCAACTCTCATAACATACTTGGCAAATTAATCAAATTAAATTTTGAATCGAATTAGATTAAATTTGACATTACAAAGTTAATTCTTAGAGTACAAAAATTGGCATTAATCATAATTAATTATGTAACCGTAATTATATATATGAACTTGTTTAAAAATTAAACATTAAGAAAAAAAAGAATTGATTTCATGGGTGAATAGTATGTATATTATTGAGAACATAGAAAATGTGATGTGTAGTTGTTAGATGAACGCAGCTTAATCAGCTCATTATATTCAAAATAAGACAACAACTAGTGCCCGCAGTAGGGCCAATTTTCAAAATCAAAGAACAAACAACTGTAATTAATTCAACGTTGTACATACACGTACTGGTAAACCTCAACAACCTAAATAATTGTGAGATAATAAATATCTTTGGCATTGACAAAAGTGTTGCATGTAAGATGATGACTACTGCAACTGGCATGGAAAGCTAATGAGCTAGCTAGCTGCCATTCTTGAACTTAAGAATTAAGATACAATGCGACTTAAAATGTTTTTCTATAGAATAAACTAATTAACGTATACGTCGGGAGAACGTTTGATTGATAAGTTCACAGTTGTGATTATGAAAAATTCATGTGATGTTGATGTATTTTTGAACTACAGTTGTAAACACTAACGTACTTATCTGCATGGCCTTGTAATATATATATATATATATATATATATATATATATATATATATGTGTCACACTTGTGTGAGACCGTCTCACGGCTCCTTATTCGTAAGACGGGTCGGATAAGGTCAAAGCACCATGCAAAATTGCAAATGTCATACTTATATGCTCAAATATAACACTAATCAAGAATACAATTTTTGTTATTTATAAGAGAAAAAGTAATATATTTTTCATAATAAGTAACGTTGACAAGTACCCCTTACTTATAAGGACAAATATAATACTTTTGAGAAAAAATGTAATACTTTTAAATCGAAATGTAAAAGTATTACATTTACCTTTATAAGTAACAAAAATTTTATTCCTGATTTTATTACATTTGAGCATATAAGTATGACATTTGTGCATATAAGTGTTACATTTGCATCTTGACCCGACCCGACCTGACTCGTCTCATGATGAGACGGTCTCACGCAAGTTTTGCATATATATATATATATATTGTGTTAGAATATTATTTAGGCATTTGTTTTCTTATCCACTACATTCCAGTGCCTTGTATTAAGCTATCTTGATTATTGTATTGATTTTAATAGTGAAGGAAAGGGCATTCGTGGCCCATCAATTCTATTACTGAACAAAAATGATAGGAAAACTAAACTTGATGCAATTATTGTTAGGAAAAAGAACAATATGATGGGGAACCTGAGAATAAAAAAAGGAGAAAAGAGTCAAATAAGCCCCTAAACTTTACCCCTAAAGTTAATTAGACACTTAAATTTTTAAAATGTGTAATTAGACTCTCAAACATGGCAAATTGAGATAATGAAGTCCAAAAACAGGTATCAGTCCGGCGACTGGCAACGATTTTCAACATCCGGTGACGAATTCCGCCGACCGGCGATGACTCTCCATCTCCGACGGAAGGCGACCAAATCTAGATGCCTTCGCAGGGAGAAGGCAAACATATCTGACCGGAGAAGGCAACCTTTCTAGTCAGCAAATAGTTTCTTGTCACCGGTGACGTTTTTGACAATTTTTTTACAGGTAACCTGTTGGTTACCAGTAAATTTGATTTATTTGACCAAAAATGACATGTTTGAGGGTATAATTGTACATTTTAAAAGTTTAAGGGCTTAATTGAATTTTGGCGTAAAACTTAGGGGCTCATTTGACCCTTTTCCCTAAAAAAAACAAGAGGAATGTTTGATTACAAACTTCAGGCATGTGCTGGCACACTATCCTAAAAGTTTCTAATTTCTCTTAGCAATCAACAAAGGGTAACAAATTAGGGTGTGTTTGGTTCGCACATGGGAATCGAAATCGGAATGGGTATCAAATACTTGGTAATGGTAATGGGTTTTGGTGAAAGTATTTTGCATGCTTGGTAGTAAGGTGGAATGAGAATGATTAATATTAGTTGGGGAAGCGACTGAGGATGAAGGGATGAAACCCTTATTTTATTAGGGAATAAATTTTGCAATTAAGAGGGTAATCAAAACCCATAGAAGTGTTCTAAAAACCTGTCAACCAAACAATAATAATGACTTTGATATATTCCTAATAGTTAAACTTGTCAACAAAACACAACCTTAGAACTTTTGAGATACATACAATAAGAATGTCAAATTTTTTAGATTGTTTTTCTAAAAAGTTCACCAAAAGTGTAAGTACTGCAGCTACTTAGTCAAGAGCAAAGAATACACAACAAACCGTATATTGGCAACTTGATGGAAGACAATATTTATACCCATCATTAGACACCATTTCTTTTAATTTTCTTAAAATGTCATATTAATGAAAAATAATTGGAAGCTTTTCGTAACTCCTATGATCATTATCTAAAAACATAATAAGTGTGAATGAAGGTTATACCTTCCATTTATGTCCCTTTTTTTTGTTAATTTTTTTTGTACATTATGCTATAAAAGTTGTACTTTACAATATATTAGACAAACATACCCATACCGTTATAACTTCCGTTATCTTTTCCACTATTGTTACCATGCACATGCATTCACTATATATTTTCTTATTTTTTTCAATAATAATAATAATAATATATACACATTATATATTGGAGTTATATGTTAGTTATTTCCTAAAATATAAATATAAAAGTTATAAAAATTATTTTACATTAATTATTATTATTATTATTATTTACAAAATTTAAATATCTAAAATCTAAATAAATTTAAAATTTTAATATAAAATATTAATATTGGGCACCTATATTTTGCGCATCGCGCATAAGAAAAACTAGTACTCATAATATATGATAATAATAATTAAAATTTAATATTTAAATTATTGTGTAACCAATCAAGAATTCATTATATTATTAAACATAATAATTACAATTTCTGGTAATTCGAGAAGTCATTCGAAGAGTAATCTCTTAAGAAGTCAACTTCTGAAGAGTGAAACCCAAGAGAAGTAAAACCCAAATTCATTGAAGTAAACTCAAGAGAAGTAAACCCAACTTCTCTTAACTTCTCTAAAACATTCTTGATCAATCAAAACAAAAGCTTCCTACCAAAACATAAATACTATTTTCAACTCCACAACACCAAAATATTATTTAGACTTCCGATAGACATGCCTACATACATATATTCAATCATTTACTATATAAATGTCCAACAAGTATGGTATAAAAAGGGCTTGGCTAAGGAAATTGATCTTCAAGATGCCTTTCATTTTTTATTTTTATGTTTAGAATTAAGAGAGTAAGAGTCTAGCATAGAGGAATATAATGATGATAATGCATATAATAAGAATCACAAGATATGTGACACTCTCCACATTTATATTGTGATTGATTTGTCTTAGGAATGTTCTGTTTTCGTACGTGGTGTGCCATTCCTAGGCTTAGAGCTCACAAAGCAATGGAATCCCTCCAATGTCCTCCACTCTCATAGAGAAAAATAGAGAATGTAGAAGTGTGGCTCGAATCTCCAATTGAACTTTCATTGCAATTAAATCTCTTCCTAAACATGTTAATGAATGTGATCATCAAACATCAACAAGACAATTCAAGGAAGCTTATACAAACATCAATTAGCTTTAACTAAGCAATTATATTCCACTCTTTTATGCAATTAATCACATAATTGACATCTTGAGAGATCATACTCCCTTAACCTATACCCCTAAAAGACTATTCACACATAGCAAATGAAACAATAACAACAATCATCAATCTCAAACTAGTCATTGCAAAATGTATGAAAAAGCTAAGAGAAGAATTGAACCTATCTTGGCACTAATAGTGGAATGTAGATCTTCAATCTATTTATGATATGATTTTTTCTCTTACAATTGTTATATCCAATGTAAATGTCTAATTTAGGTCTAATCTAAGCTATGAATACTTATAGAAATGACAAAAAGAAGGCTAGACCTGATCTAGGAGGGTGAGAAAAACTACAAAAAAATAATAGAGTTCTGCGCTTAAATACGTACTATAGCACACATCACAAGTACGACCAAGTGCCTAGCCAGACGTCATGACGCTGGTCAATTCTTCGCTCAGCTATCTAGCCATGCGGCCAGACAAGAACCCGTGAGACTCGTCGTTCCTCAAATATGTGGTTGAATGTGATGCATGTAACCTTTCTGTCCATGTTGTGCGGCTAGACAGTCCATTGTACGTCTTGGCTTGAGGTCTTCCTTCCTCACTTTACTCTATGGTCAAGCACTCGAGCTATATCGTAGATGTCCGAACGGGCACTTGGCCATACATCTTGGACAACTTCTTTCCTTTGTGCAATTGTCTTCATTTTGCTCCAAAGAATCTAAAAGTTTTTCCTTTTTGACTTGGATTCCCAAATTGGTTCTTACATGTGTAAACCAAGCAAATAAGAAACATTTGAAACAAAATAACAACCATTGAGGCACAAATTAGGTGTGAAAATAAGGGTAAAATGTGATAAAAAAAAATTGAACTTATCAATAATTATATCATAATTGTATGTCAAAAACAGTGCAGAGAATAAAGAGAGATAAGTGGAATGGGAAGAACACTAGTGATCTAGTGGCACCCTTAGTGGACTACATTGTAACAAACCCTGTGGAAAATTTATAATCAAAGAAATGACCACTATGGGGACCAAACGACCTAGCAGAAGCATTAAATAGAAGGAACTTTAGGTCCTAGAAAATCCTCATTATCCCCCTCAATTCTAAACGAGTTTTTTTGTCCACTTCAAGTGGGCTGGCCACCATAGATTACTATGAGGATGGATTTATCAATATAAAATCTCTCTAATAGCTTGTTTATGTCATTTGACGTGTTTCTCATGTATCAATAAAGTTTATAGGAGTTTCTTTATTCACATAAACTAGATCATTGTCACTTTTTCAATATACCTGAAGGTAGGTAACATGTAAAATGGTGTTGATTAAGGTTTTTTATGGTAACCTAAAGGTAACATATTTTTGGTGAATTTGAGGGGAAATTAAAACTTTATAAAATATGGATTGAGACTTATTTGACCCCCTTTTCCTTTATTTTTTTAAAAATAATTTTCAAACAAATTTGATCATTTTTTTTTTGTACTTGCTTAACAAAAACATATATGAATGTTCTTTCTAAATATATAAATTTTATCAATTAGTATTGGGTTAAACATTATTTAAAAACATTCTTCTTAATATTTTTTAAATGTATAATAATGAAATATATATATATATATATATATATATATATATATATATATATATATATATATATATATAACTTAATTATTTAAATTAAAGTACATTGTGTCATCACATTCATCGGACTTGAGCATGCATTATAATTGAATAGTACGTATTCAATATTTAATTATCTCATTATGGATTAAAATAAACAAATTAATTATGGATTGAATAAGATGATGTGATTCCCGGCTAATCTGTAACAATATAATGATGGTAGTTTAGAAGTAGCGATCATAGGCTGGAAGAGAGACAAGTGTTGTTAACTTAATAAAAACTAGATACATATATATATATATATAAGGTCAGCTGCTACTATACGTGATTTGTCATACAATTGAATTTGTTAAAGTCAAATATAAAAAAATTTGAGCATTGGATCAGAGGTGACGTCATGATTGAATGGAAGTATATATAGGTAAAAAGTCAGTTGTTGATTTGTTTGGATTGACTTGAAAATAAATGAAATATATTTAATCATTTTTAATTAGAGAATAAATTAAACTATATTTCCTTTTATCCTCCTCAGCGTGACTGGATCTTCTGCTGCCAAAATCACCTCTCTTCTTTGTTACCTATGCATGTCAAGAGACCTCATTTTATTTTAATTATTTTATTTTTCGATTTTGATTTAGAGAAAAACTTGCATTGTAAAAAAAAATCACATATGCCAAAAGTTATAGCTAGTAGCGAATGCAGAATTTTATTTCTTTATACCGTCACACATTTTTGAGACGTTAGGTGCCAGCCTCCGCCCAACCATTCCTGGTAATAGACTTTGTCTTTACCGCCTTCGCCCAACAATGTCAAAATGCAAAAGTAGGGGGTGTAAATGAGTAGAGCGGCTCGCGAGCTGTTATTGAGCCGCTTGGTCAAAGCTCGGCTTGAGCTTGGTCAAATTCGAACTCGAGTCAAGCTCAAGCGGCTCGTTTAGTAATCGAGCCGAGCTCGAACTCTAATGCCTTAGGCTCGTGGCTCATCAAGCCACTAGCTATATATATATATATATATATATATATATATATATATATATATATATATATATTATAGTTTATTTTTAATTGAAATATAAATTTAAAATCAAACATATTAAATTCGAGCTCAAAATCGAACTTGAATTCATGCTCAAACTCGAGCTCAAGATGGAGCTTCTCGAGCCGAACTCGAGCAGCTCGAAAATTGCTGAGTTCAGTTCGAGCTCGAACCGAGCCTTCCTTAATGAGCTTAAGCTCGAGCTTAACTTGGCTTGTTAACACCCATACGCAAAAGTAAGAGAAGAAATAAATACTCCCATAAATACGTTAGAGAAAAGTTGTGCTGTCAAAGAGGAGATTTCCATTAACTTCCGACCAGACTACATATATACATTACAAGCATGCCAAGAAACTTACAAACAATGCAACAAAAAGTAAGAATTTGACTATTATGTTAAACTAACCCCTTTGGCTTTTGCTCTATATGAGTTCCTTATTTTGTTAAAATAATATAATAACAATGGATCTCTAGTCAATTCAATTTGAGTTCCCTTACAACTCTTTTTGTAGTATGCATGGGAACACACTATTTACAATTTGCTTTCCCCCTAAAATTTTATTCACACATTTTGCTGATGATTTGTCTGTTCATGTTTATTGTGCCTCTGATCTGCATTGCATCATGTTCATGACCCCCTTTCCCCAAATATCTTCCACAAAATGCCAACTTTTATTGTATGAATTGAATGTGGATTATGGGGTTTCTTTGAGAGACAGCCTTATGGGCAACCCATTCTGTGGAAGAGCAAAGGGTCCATACTGAATTCCATTCTGTGGGCCCACCATAGACCACCTGCAACATAACACACAAACCAAATCTTATCATTGCTTCATATAAACATTTTGGCAATCTATTTTTAAAGCCCATCACCAAAAGTATGAAGAAATTATGATAATTATAATAAGTCTTTTTTTGACGAGTCCTACTATATTTACTCTCAAATTTTATTTCCTGACGTGGTAAGGATAAGCTATTTTCATCACGTGAGTCGAATAAAAAGAGTAGAAGTAGAAATTGAGAGTAGAAAGTAAGAGTAATCAACCTGTATTTTGTGATGAGATGATGTACGAGGATCAAAATCTCAAGCTTGGCTAACTCATTCCCAGGACATGCATGGATCCCACTTCCAAATGGCATAAATGTGTTGGGTTTGGGAGCTTCCTGTCACATCACACCAATTATTTGTCTCAGGTCAGGGGATTTACATATATGGGTAAAATTGGATGTAACTAAAAAAAAAATCATAAAGAATTGATAAGTGATCAAAATATTTACCTCAAATCTTGAAGGATCAAATTTTTCTGGCTCTGGGAAATTTTCTGGGCTGTGATGAATGTTTCTAAAGAGAGGCAACACCTTCCACCCTTTTGGTATGAGATACCCTGAAAAATCATTCCAAAAACAAACCAAACCTATGACATCAGACTTGAACAAAGTATTAACTTTGTTAAATCTTGAGTGGGATTAACTCAAAGGTAGCTCAAGTGACAAATGAGCTTCTTTGTGGGAATGATTCTCGAAATAAACTGGGTCTATGGCCAGCTCCTTAGCTCTCGGAATAAACTAAAATTAGTCGGGCAGACCCGAACAGCAAAAAAAAAAAAAAAAAAACATGGGTGGTTTTTTTTTTTTTTTTTGGGGG
>NC_044928.1:21951385-21964124 GCF_003576645.1 Ipomoea triloba
GGGTTTTTTTTTTTTTTGGGGGGGGGGGGGGAGGTGAGACCAGGCTAGGGGTTGAAGCTGACCTTCAAATTCAACATCTTGAACAGCTTCTCTGAAAGTAAAAGACAGGATTGATGCCACCCTAAGTGTTTCTTGAATCACCCTTGAAGTTAAAGGCATCTTCTTGGTATCTTCCCAACACAGAACCTGCCCCTCTTTGCCTTTCAATATGGCCTCTTGCTCTTCCTATAAAGCCACCAATCCACCATCCCATTAATTAATTAAATCCCAACTTAATCAACCAATAATAACATCAACACCCAAAAAAGAAAGAAAATAATATTTTATTTTTCTGCAATGGAAGAAATTCTTACTGTGACAGCTTGCAGGACAGAGGGATTCTCAGCTAAGTACTTGAGGATCCAAGTAAGAACACTGGCTGTGGTGTCCCGGGCCGCGAAAATCACGCCAATTATGTTGTCTGCGATTTGTTCGTCGCTGAGGCCTCCGTTGTCGCCCATGAATGATCCGACCAAGTCGTTGGGGCTGTCGTTCTTCATCGTACCCCTCCGAATTGACAGGATTTCCCCCAAGATTTGAGCCAGTTCCTTCCTGGCTTTCATGGCTTTGTGGAAGAGCGTTCCCGGGATGTTAACTGGCATCGAATTGTAGCCCTTCTCCAGGGTATAGTAGCACCTCTTCAGATCCTCCCTGTATAGAACCTCGTCCTTTCCGAATATAGAAAGCAATGCCACATTGAAAGTGTACTGCAACAACCATGGGAAACAAACACAAAATTGGTCAGACAACGAAAAACAGGGGATTGTTCTGTCCTATGTTTCTGCTAGACGGAGGCCCAAATGGTCAAATCCAACACTATGTGGTCAGGGATTGTTGAGCAGAGGCACGAAAGGCTAAATTTCTATTGGGCGAAGGAAACAAACAAAAATTGGTCAGACATTGAAAAACAAGGGATTATGTTGTCCTATGTTTCTGTTGGGCGGAGACAGGTGAAAGGCCAAATTCAGCACCTGGTACTTAGGGATTGTTAGGTCAAATTCGATGTTTTGGTTGGACGGAGTCTGAATGGCTAAATCCAGCACCAGACGGTTAGGGATTTTTAGGCCGAGACTGAAAGGTCAAATTCAGCACCTTTTCTCTCGAAAATGTGAGGGTATAAGGAATAAAGTTAAGTTTTCTAGCAACAGGTAGCTAGAGAGATTGTCGTGCAGGGGTCTGAAAGGCCAAATCCAGAACCTAACAGTTTCAAGTCCTTACCGTCTTCATTTCTTGGAAAGTGTTGATTAGCCTGCCTTCCCAGGACTGAACCGTGTGTTTGGCGATGGAATCAATATCCTGGACGGTGTTCCTGATGGCTTCCGGCATGAATGCTCTGAGAACCAACTTCCTGAGCTTCAAATGGTAGTCTCCCTGGTGAAAGAAAATGGCCTGTTTCCCCAGCATCCTCTCTTTGCTAGCCGGGAATGTGGGCTTAAAGAGATGAGCTTTCGACACCAAAACCACCTTCGCCGCCTCGGGGCTCGAAATCATCACACAATGGCACCCCAATATATGAGTCTTGAATATAGACCCATACCTGCCAAAAAACAAACAACAATGAACTAATGATCACACCAAAAATCACAAAAACAGTAAAAACAACAAGAAAGTTTAATTTTCACTAACTTCTTGACTTTTGAGGCGAAGAAAACATTGGGGTTTTGAGAGTAAAGTTGGAATGTTTCTCCAATGTATGGCCAGCCAAGAGTGCCTGGTGGGAGACCCAATTTCTTGCTGCCAAAACAGAAGCATTTTTTCAACAAGAAAATGGAGGCCAATGTCAATAGCATGACCATAATAAACTCCATGATAGATTAAAATACCCAACTAAAAAGGTACCCAAATGCGGTATGATAAAACAACAAAATGGTTTAATTTATTGTGAGTGAAGAAAAGGGAGATGAGAGAGGGATATATATAGGTAGAGGAGGCGAAGAAGAATGGGGCCTTTGGATACAGCTCTATCATACACGCGGAATCTCTATCCAGCTCACGTTCTTTAATTTGTTGAGTTAAAGTTCAAATTTGGTTAAAAATTACATTTTGTCTTTTTTTCACTATATGTTACATTGTTACATGCATGAATCTCCCATTTATTGCCTAGTAATCACACTTACATTATATTAGCCACCTGTCCACACCGCTTACCAATTTATTATAGTTCATCTTATCTATATCATAATCTCACCGTTATTACGTATTATATTACCGTCCCTAGATAATTGACTCTGCTTTTTGAAAATTGAAATGAATTATTTTGTAATATAGAAAAATAAAAATAAAAAAAGAATTGTTCGAGCTAGCAATATAGTGAATGATTTTTTTATTAGTTTTCTTTTAATTTTTTTTAAATAGAACTTATATTCAAGTGGAGTTTGTTTATCAATTTTTCCAACTTCATTCCACTGAAAGATGGAAAAAATGTTTTCTAAATAGAAAACTAAGTGGAAAACATGTTTTCTAAATAGAAAACTAGTAAACATTTTGAAGTAGTAAGATAAATTTATTTTTGTGATAAGGGTAAAAAAAATGCTTCTAAAGTAATAAAGTCGGACATTTTTAAAATAATTGTCATCAGATAATTAAGTCGGACATTTAAAAAAAATGCTCCTAAAGTACTTTTAAAAAAATGTAATTAAGCCATCAGATTCAAAAAAGTTTTAGATAAACCTCTGAACTCAAAAAAAAAAAAAATAAAACAAAAAAAAAAATAAATTGGCCCCTAAAGTAAATTTCATGTAATATGCCTTATCATCTCTTTTATACATCTCAAATATAATAATAATAATAATAATAATAATAATAATAATAATAATAATAATAATTATTATTATTATTATTATTATTATTATTATTATTATTGTTAAATTGGCACATAAGTCTTGAGTAGTATAAAATGTCTATTATATTAAAGTTGTGTATCTAAAATAAACAATCCACATAAGTTGCCACACCATCAAATTTAAGGGTCAGTTAGAGCATCTCCACTTAAATCAAGCAGATGGTAGAACTTATTTCAGTTTGTCAATCAGATTCTGGAGTGGATACTTTGGCTGCATTACATACCACTGAGTTTCTAAACAGTCTGACATGTTCAGGTATTCTAAATCATTCTCTCACGTTGCAAGTTGGCTCTCTAGTTATGTTGTTACGGAATATTGATTACACTCTGGGTTTGTGCAATGGTATGAGATCGATTGGTCGTTACTAAATTAGGAGATCATGTTATTGAAGCCAAGGTGATGACAGACAGTAGTATGTGTCTTCGAGTTTTGATTCCAAGATTGTCATTAACACCTTCAGATCCTAGATTGCCGTTTAAATTTCAAAGACGCAATTCCCTTTAATGTTGTCTTATGCTGTGACAATAAATAAGAGTCAAGGACAAATTCTTACAAATGTTGGGCTACTTTTGAAAAAACCGATTTTTGTCCATGGACAGTTGTACGTACCTTTATCTAGAGTTAACAATCCAAAAGGCCTTCAAGGTTTTATTATAGGTGATAATGGGCAGTACTCTGCTTCAACTATAAATGTGGTGTATCAAGAGGTTTTCAAAAATTTATAGTTTAATTGTTAGTTCAATGAAAGTGTGTAACATTTTTCTAAATGCAGTATTGTTTTAAAGTATTTGGCAACACATATTTTGTTATTAAGTAATTATGATTTTTTTGGGGAGGTATATTCCGAAATCAATTTTTATTAGCATAATAGCGTTATTTTCATCCCGTGCATCGCACGGGTGCCAATCTAGTGAAGATTAAAGAGGAGAAAAGGGAAAAATATGGTTGGAAGGGAGAAAATATTATTGTCCGAAGACAAAGTTATTTCAGGAGGAAGTGAGGAGATTGTCAAGTGCCACGCACCACTAACCTGGCTTGTGGCGTGTGTATGTGTGTGTGTCCATAAACCATGCCCTAGGTTGAGAAAGTAGCTATGAACAGATACTACATTGTAACCGAGTCAGTAGAACTATATATATATATATATATATATATATATATATATATATCAATTGTTTGTTAAATTCTTTAAAAAAATTTAATATTTTTTAAATTTAAATTTAAATTTTATTTTTTTATTTTGATTTTAATTTAAAAAATTAATTTTATAAATTGTTATTATATTTAGTATTTAAAATTTTGTATGTTACGAAATATTAATTTGTTCGATAGATGATTTCAAATACAAACTTTAATTTATAAAATTATATTTTGATTAGTTAATGAAATTATATTTTACAATTCAAAGAATTTTTTATTTAAAATTATAATTATAATTATAAAGTTGAAATAAAAAAAAGTGAATAAAAGAATAGATGATGTGTATGGGTTTGAATAAGTAGGGCCCACAAAAAAGGGAGAAAAGAGGAGAAGGGAGTTGGTGAGTTCAAGGGTTTATTTTGAATTGTTTTTAGTTTAATGGCGTAATTGCATTTTACTAAAAATTTGAGGCGTATTTGATTACAACTCTCCTTTTTATCTTTTTTTTTTTTGTTTGTTTGTTTCAAATTAGCACACTTTTGGAAAATCATGAGAAAATGGAAAACAACAAGAAAAAAATGGAGGATTAAAAAGATGGAAAATGAAAAATTTTCCTTTCCACTGATAAGATCCATTATTTTCCACCTTAAGTCTTCTTAACAATTAAATTTATAAAATATATATTGGACCATACTACATGTTCTTACATTTACGCATCACAAATAACTACTTCGTAATATGACAATTCTATGTTTGATTAGTTATTGCATGTCTAATTTGTGATGTGCCACTTTAGAAATTGTTATTTGTAAATAACAATTATAGGGGTGCTTAGCATTTTTATATATATTTACTTACCTATCATGCCACTCCTACTTACATACCCTAACGGGCTAACCATCATCATTGCCTACTCCACTTCCATCCAAGGATACCACCACCCTATTGTGAACTGTAACTAGATAAATCTTCAATTTTATTAAATATAACAACAAATTTAACTTTTCTTGTAATCACAATCCTTATTATTAGTTATAAAATTTCACCCCACCTATATGTTTATATGTCTAATTACCAACTACTACCTATCTATTTGCATACCTACTCACTATCTTAATTACCCTCAATCACAACCATGCATGCATCTATTTAATTACTTAATACCACTGTCCTTGTATCCATTACAATTACTACAATATCTCACTTACCACTATGTGCCTATTTGTCCCGGCCTACTGCATCATATATGCGCGCGCGTTCTATTTTTTTTTTTTTTTTCCTGAGTATAGTTAAGGTTTTCACTGTCGGACACAGTGACTAAACCTCTCGCTAAATTGTAGACACCTCTGATGGGTGGATCGGAACAACTAGCTTGAAGATTTAAGGATGCTACATACCCAAAGTCAATAACTAAACCTTTGACGTTTGATTAAAGATGGATGAGTCCTTACCACTCAATCGTACGCCAAATTACTGGTATTATATATCTAATATTTCTATATACATCATCCCATTCTCCACACCCCCACCACAACTTACTTCATATCACCACCGATACATTCAATACCATTATCACTTCACATCACTATTTGTGTTTTGACATGAAAAAAAAAATTTAAATAATTTCATATATCCCAAATTGAAAATTACTTTAACTTGGAAAAATGACTGTTTTAGTCAATTAATTATGTCTAAATTATAGATTCAATTCATAAATTATTGCTCTACACAATTTTTTCCATTTAATTATGTTGAAAGTGGTTGTTTCAATCCATTACTTATAAATTTTATTAACATTAAATGCTTATTTTGATTTGCCAAACTATTAGAGGATGAATTGGTCATTTTGTAAAATTTTCCTAAGCATTAGCAGGGTGATTGGTTGGAAGGAATTACAATTCCATTCCCACTTAATTCTCTGATCACCTAATTCCGAATGCAACTAAATTCCTTCGTTTGGTTGGAGGGAATTACAATTCCCTCATTTTCATGGAATTAGAATCCCATGGCCCCCAATATGATTTTAATTCCATGGATTTTAGGAAGAAAAAAAGACAATGATGAGACAAAATTACCCCTCTATTTTTTAACCTAAAATTAATGTCTAACCTTCACTTCTAAATTATAGTGTGTATTATTTTTCGACTTCTCTTTGTGTATGTTCATTTAAATCTTTATATGCAACAACTATTCAAAATTTGCATTCTTTATATCCATTGTTTAATTATATACACCAACTTTCATGTATGTTCATTTGAATTCTTTATATGCAGAACTCTTCAAAATTTACACTGTTTATATGCAACAACTCTAACAATTTGTGAATTAATTTGTCAATTAGAAATAATAATAATAATAATAATAATAATAATAATAATAATAACAACAACAACAACAACAACAACACAACAACAACAATGGGCATTTTAGACTTTATACAATTTATTCCCTCTCAATTCCCATGTATACCAAACATTGCAATTGAAATTCCCAATAATTTTATTCCTGCAAACCAAACACTGGAATTTAAACTCCCACTTTATTCCCGCATTATTCTTTTCCCGTGAAATTGCAATTCTTTTCGTACTTAATTCCTTCTCTCCAACCAAACGCCCCGTAAAAAATAGTTTTTTACATTGATGACTTCAAGTGAATGTTGAGTTTGTTATAATGTTGATTACACGTGAATATGAGATGAATTTTTCATATTATTAAATACTAAATTTAGTTCTTAACTGTTTAATGTAGGCCGACATAAATAATTTTTGGATTTTTAATCATGTTTGAGTTTTGATCTTCTCATAAAGAATAAATAGAAGGCAATTTTTTTTTTAGAAAACAACAAATTTTCCTTTGTCTATAATTTAAAGATTAAATTAAAAATGCGATGTGACATGATTAAAATCGCAATGCCATAAAAATTTTGAAAATTATGTTCCTGATAAACAATTGAACATCTGATTTAGTTTATTTAAAAGAATTGAAGATGTATTGAATTTAAATTTTTTGAAAAAAATATACTTTAAATATTGATTATATTATTTATCAGTGAAAAATAAATTGTTGAAAAAATAATTAGTATTAAGACTCAATTGTTGTTACATAATAAAAAATTGTGACTGTAAAATATAGAAATCATATTATATACTTTTTCAAAGTGTGACAAATAAAATATATATAAAAAGACTAAGGAATTTGTTTTCCTGAATTTTTTTTAAAAAAAGGGATAAATGATTGTTTTAGTCCATTAATTATGCCTAAATTTTAGACTAAGATATTCTTGCATAATCAACATTACAACAAACCCAACATTCACTTTTTTTGAAGAGACCCAACATTCACTTGAAATCATCAATGTGAAAGCTTTTTTTTTTTAATACTTGGAAAACTTTTACAAAATGACCAATTTGTCATTTAATAATTTGACAAATCAAAATAAAATTTTAATGTTAACAAAATTTATAAGTAATAGATTGAAACAACCACTTTCAACATAATTAAAGGGAAAAAGTTGTATAGAGCAATAATTTATGGATTGAGTCTACAATTCAAGCATAACTAATGGCCTAAAACCGTTATTTCCCCTTTTAATTTTAATAAAATATATAGTTCTAGAATGAAAAAAAATAATTTCTATAATTAAACATGCCTTATATTTAGTGAGATCAAAATGTTGACTTTGAGGGACAAATGTACTTTTGATCTTTCAATTGTTATTACTTTTGAAATGTGGTGTCTTAAATTTTAATTAAACGTATATGATATCTTAATTTTATCGTGACTTGACAATCGTGTCCCTCTCATAACAATAATAGCTAACAATGTTAGGAACTGAGTTTCCTTTCATCTTATTTTCCCTTTTTTTTTTCTTTTATTTTTTGGATTTCTCATATTCCAAAAGAGAGGCATAGATGAACGCATTGACGCACGAGGCAAAAGTTTGAAGCCTTAGGAAAGAACTTCTTTTTGAGCAATATCGACTCTATATTTGTTGAATATATTTTTTTATCAGTTGTAATCTAAAGAGTCAATACCCCATTATCTGGATTCAATTTTGTGACCTTCCCTAAAGGAGAGACAGATGTACCAATTGAGCACAAAGTATTTAGCCTTAAGAATGAACCTAAATTATTGCCCAATCCTTAGAAAAAAAATTTAAAAAATGTATTCATAAAACTATTTCTACCCCAAGTTTGCAAAGCTCATTATCTGTAGATACATCCAAGTTGTTCCATGCATACCAATTATAGAATTTTTGATTACTACGTTAGCTAAACTCAGTAACAACTCCGACCAAAAGTGCAGTTGGTGTGATTCGAAAAGGGGATTTTTTTTTTTTTTTCCAAAACGTGATGTTACGAGTTCAAGCTTGATTTGTACCACTGCGCGTAAAAGAGGGCTTTTATGATACATGATAAGTAATATTTTTGGTATAGTTTTGCACTTCAATTAACTCTCCATTTGATTGAATCTTTGTAAGTTTGGAATATAATTTGTTCCTAACTGAATGATTTTTTTTTTTTATTGTAGGTAAGAAGGAAGGGATTAGCATGAAAACGAGCAAAGAATAACGTTTTTTGAGGAGAAAAGTAACCGTTAGCAACACATGACGAAAGTATAAGGACACGGTAGAAGTCGAGATCAAAGACATAAAAAGCAAAATAGAAGAAGGAGCCTCATGGTCGAACTCACGACCATGAGTGTGAGTATCAATATGAGGTCGAGGTTTAAAGAGCTGGTTTTAACCCTCTTGATACTCCTCATGAGTCATGACTGTGAGGTGCTAAACCAGCTCACGTACTGAAGTTGGGCCGTATGGTGATGCTCATTGTCGAATTATTGTAGGGAATATTTAAAAAAAGAAAGGACTAAATTAATAGCGGTATGATACATATAAATTTAAGACAAAAAATTAACTCTTCATATAATAATATTTATAATATCATCACTATTATTATTATTATTATTATTATTATTATCATTATTATTACTTATTTATTTATTTATTTTTAACATGTTATAAAGATTTTTTCAAAGTATTAAAACACAAAGAGTCAATACTATCCTACCGTGATTTAAACTCATGACCTCCTATTTAGAAGAGCCATTTCGTGCAGACCATAAGTCATTGGCGCATTTTGTAAAGGCTAAATACATACACTTAAATGTATCGCGCAATTCTATTTGTATGCATTCTGCTTTATTTATTTATTTATTTATTTGTATTGGCAAGTTTTATTTTTATTTCGATATATAATTATATTATATTTCCCAAGTCTTTGTTGACACATATGGATCGATCAATTTAAGTTTGACCCGTTCATCCAAGGTTTAATATTTGAGACTTGACCCAAGTAGAAGTCCAAAATCAACATTATTATTGCTTATTTCCTTTACGCTTATTGGCGGAAAAAAAAAAATCAAACTTTTGTGCTTTGTACTTTTGTAGCAACTATTTTCAATCATTTTAGGCGAATTGAAAATAATAAAAAAATTTGTACTTTATGATACTTATACCAAATTATGAATAACAATTGTATTAAAATCTTTAAAATTTGATAATTTAATATCAAGTATTTGTATTTTGTAATAATTATAATTTTCAATTAAAGATTTGAATATAATTATTACAAAGTACAAAGGATTGAGTGTTTTTTTATTGGTTTTATGTCAATAAGAATTTCTTTTATTATACTTAAAAATAGAATTTAAGTTTTAATATCAAGTTAAATTTAATCCTTTTTAAGATATACTACCTCTGTCTCAAAATGGTTGTCTGGTTCGTTTAACGAGGCTTGACTGAAGTAATTTTTAATTCAATTTTTCATATTATTAAGTTTAGCATTAATATATAAAATTTATATATTTAGAAACTACATTAAAAGTACTATTAAACACAAAAAATTAAATTTAAAAATAATAAAAAATTACTAAAGAAAATAAGCAAAGAAGGAAGAGTTGATTTGACCAATGAATAGTAAATAGGACAGGTAAAATGGGACAGAGGGAGTATTATTTTACAGAAGAATTTATTTTTTGACATTATAAAGGATTATAACTTATTTTACAGGAGACTTTTGACACTTTTGGTTGTCACTTTCAGTTCCATGGACCAAAATGTCAACAAAATAAATTAATAATATAATGCAATATTCAAATATATATGGCCAATTAATCAATCAATGAATATAACTTGCAACCTGAAATTAAATACAAAGAAAATGATTTATAGCTCGTCTTGTACTCAAACATTGACGCGTAGAATATGATTAGTACAATAGTATGATTTATGAATTATACAAAAATTAAAACTTTAAAATCGAATTAATTGATAAATAAAATTAAAAAAATTTATTAGTCGTTAATCCAATTAAAACATTTTGATTACAAAATGGTTAATCGAAATTAATCTGTACGATTGGTTAACCAATTTTTATCAAATTGTGCACAATGGGCAAAAATGTAACGCGTAATGCTTTCTTTATCCAAAAATATTCTTTGAATTTAAAAAATGAATTACACTATTATATCATCATTTTTACACTTTTCTTACTCCTAAAATTAACTCCCTTCGTCTCACGCTATATGTTTAATTCAGTTAACGATATTTGGTTGAAGTTATTTACAATTTAAAATTTTTATTATTTAATTAAGTGTTAATATATTAAATTATATGTTTAGAAGCTAAGTCAAAAGTACTATTAAACACAAAAAAAAAAATCAAAATTAAAAATTATAAGAAAACATTTTTAAAAAATAAAGAAAGTAGAGCTTGATTAACCAATGAAAAGTAAATATGATCAGACAAATGCAACAACAACAACAACAACAACAACAACAACAATAATAATAATAATAATAATAACTTTATTAAAAAAATTGGGCCCGCTATGCCACATTTGGCAGAGTGAAGATTGAATTTTGTTAACCTTACAAACTTACATTTGTTACAAGTTTACAATTCAATTGGTAATTTATTAAGAAAATTAAGGGACCATGTCATCTTGCACGACCATCAATTGTAAGTAAAAACATAGCCTAAGCACATAGACACATAAATAGAGAAATGGTAAAATGCTTATGGATAATCAAGTAAGAGGCATTATGTTGGAAATGTAGACTTTTTAAGGGTGTTGTGGGTGTACATTTTGCTCTATGTTGAATGAATTAAAGCCATATTAAACAAAAAAACAAAAAAAAAAAAACGCTTTTCTTAAGACTCTATTTGTCCATAACTAGTGCATGCAGAGGGATTCAATTAAATAGAACTCCAAAATACAAAAGGAATGTATCTCCTATTTGATGGCAAATGTGCAGTTTCCGACAACAAAGCTGAACACAAGAGCTAATGACACTTAATAGAAGAGTTTTTGTATTCTCTTCCACATCAAAGATCAGAACACATATCTAGTAAATTTTGAATGCAAGAAAACCATTAAGTTTAAAAAGAAATTTTATTGGAGGAAAAAAAAATTCAACTTCACTTGGATGCTAATTTGGTGATTGGAAGATGATATTGGAATGCAAATGCGATCCCATAATATGTGTTACAATGTATGAAATTAAAGAGCACATCTATTCATTAAAAGATATCATTATGCAAGGATATGGAATGAATTGTATTATTGAATGATGAAAACTAGCAGACTATAAATAATATTGTATATGAGAGGAGAAGTAGCAGGAAGTTACAACCAAGGCTAGTCTACATGAACATATTTAGAACAGATAAATAAATACAAATAGTTTCAACCACATATATTCTTAAATCTTAACACGGTGGGATCCGTCGGAGACACCAATCTTGGATCGAAACTGAAGAAATAGGTGAGGGGCGAGCGGCTTTGTGAGAAGATCAGTGAGCTGAGCTGTGAGAATTTGTTATACTGTTCTCTTCGGAATGCGCAGTCGATGCTGCATAGTGCGGCAATTGTGGACTGGCAAGTTTCAACGAAACCATGGGTGTAGACAGTGTTGTAGATGAGGACATATTTGTAGACACGAACCCTGTAGATGGCAAAGGTGATTTAAACAGAACTTATGGCAGGTTAGAATACTGGAGACTAGTCGAGACATATGACTAAACCTGCAATTCTTTGGAAGGAAACACATTAGGCACAAACCTTACCTGCCTTGACAAATAAACACGATTTGAGACAAAGTCTAGGCATTTATAGGCTGATTGTGTGTTTGAGTAGTCCAGGAAAATACATTGGCGGGATTTAGGCTCCAGTTTCTTGGTATTATAGGGGCATAACCACGGAAAACACAAACAGCCAAACGGCTGTAATTTATCATAATTTGGTAATTGTTTGAATAGAATGTGATACAAAGATTGATTACCTAAAGTTGGTGTTAGAAGCCGATTAATTAGATAGACAATCGTTTGAAACGCATAAGACCAGTATGAGGGCAACAGAGAGGCAGTGAGAAGAAGCGACATGCCTGTTTCGACGATGTGCCTATGTTGCCATTCAGCCATGCCATTGTGCTCAGGAGTACGTGGCAGAGTAGTAAAATGTGAAATGGAAAGAGCATTAAACAGTGGCTCGAGTTTAAAATAAATCCCTCCCCCCCCCCCCCCCCCCCCCCCCCCCCCCCCCCCCCCCCCCCCCCCCCCCCCCCCCCCCCCCCCCCCCCCCCCCCCCCCCCCCCCCCCCCCCCCCCCCCCCCCCCCCCCCCCCCCCCCCCCCCCCCCCCCCCCCCCCCCCCCCCCC
>NC_044928.1:21964315-21967519 GCF_003576645.1 Ipomoea triloba
TTTTTAAAAAACCCCCCCCCCCCCCCCCCCCCCTATTGTTAGAATAAATTGTTGTCACTAACCTTTTAAATCGAAGGAATATTGTAAAAGTATCAAATTTCCTCTTTAAAGGATATAGCCAAATGTATTTATAAAAATGATCAACAAAAATGACTTAGTATGCAAAACCATGAATAGATTTTTTAATAGTACCCCATACATCAGTATAAATTAATTGCAATGGTTTAGTACTACTAACTTACTAAGAGTGCTTTTGGAGAATGGCAATTTATGAATGGATGGCCAAGACGATGGTGCCATTGAGACACATGCGACATGTGTGTGGCATTTATTGTGGGCTAACACGAGAGAGGTCCATAGTAGAAACCATTAATGTTTGCCCCCTGTAGAAGTGACATCCCCGTCCGAAAATCCTTCACAACAAAATGAAAATCAAAATATTCAACGGACACTTGATTAGTTTTGTAAGTTGTAATATGGACACAAAGATATTATGCAACTGTGGGACACGTAAGACATTTTGTAGAGTAAGCACGGAAGAGGGAGTGGAAATGGTAGAATGGCCAATGTGAGAAATTTTTAAGGAATTACCATCACCTATGCGAATTTCATCAAGGCCTTTGTACTCAGAAAAAAGTCTGTAGAGGAGTCACGCTCGGCGTGGCATGGTGAGAAGCACTACTGTCAAACAACAATGGTGGAGACGATCCAATGGTCGAATTGGCTGTAGGAGTTTAATAAGACGGAGTCGCCTAGATGGGAAAAATTTTATGTTCCTTTAAAAATCTTGCTAACTTACGGAAAATCTGTATTTCATGGCCAGGAAAAGTTACAGAATTCGCATACAACACCAGAACGGTTGTTTCCTCCGTACGGCCAATTTTGTCTATGTTACGAAATATTACTACAAAAATAATATTTCTGGAAAAATAACAAGCACAAGAACGAAAAGGTTTTCTAGTAGGTAGTTAGTATGAGTCGAGCAAAACACTCTTTCCTTAAAACCTTATTTGTTACTTCACAAAGGTGCTATGAGCGTTGTAGCCTAGGTTTCCCAAGATAAAACGCATTACGATTCAATGTTTGAGCACTCAAACAAAAGACCCAACGAACAAGAGTAAGGGCTGAACACAATTAGCTTAGAAAGTAAGAAGAGCAGAGATTTTGAGAGCTGAAAATCGTAGGAGTTTTTTGTCTTGTAAATTTTGCTGCTCAACCAAGCTTTATATAGAAGTTGATGGTTTAATAGCATTTAACCATGGCATTCAAACTGATCATAAATCAGCCATTGTAACCCCTGTAACTGCTGACCACTACATGAGAATTAATTCAGAAATTCAAAATTGGAATAAATTCATAATTAATTCCATAACTGATGAATTAAGACCTAGAGCGGTCGCTAACCCGTGTGGTACTTACAAGACAAGAAGTACCGATGGTTGCGAGTGGTTAACATACCCGAGTTGATTAAATGGCAAGGTGAGCCAACAAATCGTTATGGTCGAGCCATAAGCGTACCATGAATTGTTATGGCTAAGCCATTAGCATACTAAGAATGGCGAGGCGAGCCATCAAGCCATTAGCGTACTAAGAATAGCCCAATCGAACCATTATCACGAGTTGTTTGGCCGAATTCTAGTTACCTGAGTTGTTCAAGCGAATGACATTCGTGCTCTCGTACACGAGTCAAGCCTTTTCAGGCTATTCTAGTTACCTGAGTTGTTCAAGCGAATGACATTCGTGCTCTCGTACACGAGTCAAGCCTTTTCAGGCTCATTTTGGGATTTGATTTGCACCCCTAGGCGCATGAGAGAGAGTCTCTATGCTATACAATTAAATAAGCCTTAGAAAGGCTCTTGTATAAATAGTGGTGCAAACCCACTTCCCAAACCAATGTGGGAGAAAAAACTACTTTAAAGCTTTTTCCCTTCATTTTGTCAACTCAAGTGGGTCTACTTTGAGAACCAATTTCTCATTGACCCATTATCCGTTTTGAGCGTATAATATATCAATCTCTTCGTCTCAGTACGGAGAACCTGAATCCACTTTGACCCGACCCAAATCAAAAGTGGACCCCACTAATATTTGTACCACAAAATAGCCACTTAAAATGTCATTTTATGCTAATTTTCCAACAGTTTGTTACTGCTGTTATTATTATTATTGTTATTATTATTACGAAACCTTAGGTTGGTGATAGATTGTTGATTTTTTTGGGAAGGAAAGGAACAACATTGAGTGATATTAGCAGTAGCCAACAGAGATTGTCCAGCATCATCAGCTTCCTTCAATTAGAGTTCATGATCTGTGAGAATGTCAGCTAACTCGTCCAAGGAAATGAAAGTTTCATGGATACGAACAAGAAATATGATAGAGTTGTAGTCTTCTCCTAGTTGTATTAAAATGTAAACAACCAGGTTTTCATCATGGACTGGGCATTGTGATTTGTGCCAATGCAAGATCATTATCTATGGACCACATGTTATTTAGATAAGCAGTAATCGACCAAGCACCCCTCGAATTTTTGGTGAGCTTAGCCTTGAGGGAAATTAGTCGTCCTCGAGAGACACTAGCATAACTAGCAACTAGTCGTTTCTAGGCATCATGGGCTGTGGTAGCCGAAGATATGAGGGGTTGGATTGTGTCAGAATAACTCCCCAGAAGAGCACTAATAATTATTTGGTCTTGACGATACCAAATTAAATGGCCTGAGTTGGTGGTGGTTTGACCTTGATTAGTAAATTTGGCTGATTCTTTGATAGAACCATCAATATAGCCAAGGAGATTAAATCCAATAAGAGTAGATTGGACTTGGCATCTCCAGACAGGAAAATTTGTGGTAGTCAGTTGATAGAGAAGTTTGACAGAGTAGTAAGTTGGATAATCTCGTTCGTGGTCGCAGGGACAACAACACCATGTAACGAAGGAGTGGAAGCCATGATAAAGGAAAATGGCGACAAGAAAAGGAGAAGAAAAAAAACATTCTTAGAAGATTCTGTCTCTGATACCATGTAAGCTTATGGAATCAACTGTATTATTGAATGATGAAAACTAGCAGACTATAAATAATGTACAAGAGATGAGAAGTAGCAGGCAGTTACAACTAAGACTAGTCTATAGAAACATATTTAAAATATATATATATATATATATATATATATATATATATATATATATATATATATATATATATATATATATATA
>NC_044928.1:21969281-21994478 GCF_003576645.1 Ipomoea triloba
AAAAAAAAAAAAAAAAAAAAAGAAGAAGTTACAACCTTTCAGACACTATTCAATTTGAAAATTCCATTACATATTAGATTCATTATTGTCAACTAATACATAAGTTAGCATGATGAAGTGGATAGTTATAATTTATAAGTTCAATAGTAAAAGTAGATATATCAAATATTAATGAAATTATTAATTTTAAAAAGATTGTATATAATTATTAGAAGATATAAATACTTATTATTTATTTATTTATTTATTTTGTAACAAAAGTCAGTAGTACTCAAAAAAATGTAAAAATTAAAGAGAGTGAACTAATTACCATTGTACATTTGGACAGTTTTCACTAAAGGGTGTGTTTGGAAATTAGGAAAATGACTTATGTAAAATGTTTTCTGGAAAATGAGTCATTTTCCGTGTTTGGATGTATTCTGGAAAACTGTCTTTGTGTGTTTGGTTCATTTTTCGGAAAATGAGTAGAAATGTATAATTATATATTTTTATTATTTTATATCAAATCTAAAATATATAAATTAATAATATTTATTATAAATAAATTTAAAAAAAAAAAAAGAAAAAGAAAGCCGCTCTGGTTTCCGGCACCGGAAACCAGAGCCGACGGATTGTAGAGGACGTCCTTCCCTCCGCACGAAGGCCATTTTCCGTTTCCGGAAAATGACTTCCGGATAAAAATCCGGAAGTCATTTTTCAGAAAAGTGGCTTGATTTTCCATGGTCATTTTCCGAACGTTGCCAAAGAGCAAAAGTCCGAAAAGTGATTTATGAAAATCATTTTTCAGATTACCAAACACACCGTAAGATGAATTACCAAAAAATCAAACACTTTGAAAAAAAGAAATTGAAAATTAACAAATGTTGTGTACCCTACATAAATTCATATGAAACAAGATTGGGTCATACTTTTGGACTCCGATTTTCAAGGGGAGATTTCTTCTACAATAAACTTTAGAAAATATCTAGAGGCAGTCATCAATTTTGAAGACCAGACCAAATCGCCTTATAAAAAATGACCTAATTAATTTCATTTGGGTTGTGCCCCACGTGTCACTTCTAGGTATCCAGATACATAAATTATTATACGGTGGACCATGGTTTGAAAATAACGGCGTTTCTTTACATAAAGAAACGGCAGCCATTAAATTTTAATAAATTCTATATTTTTATTGTTTTTAGAACAAAATAAAATTACCTTGTATCTAAAATGAAATTGAATAACTTGTTTCACATATTGTGTTTATATTATCAAATGAAAATGTAATTGAATTGAAATAATACTTTAGTTGTGTTGAAATGAAACTATAGTATGTATAAAATGAAACTAAATAACATTTCTCACAAATTGAGTGTATATTGTCTAATAAAATTGTAGTTGAATTGTAATGATACTTTAGTTTTGTTGAAATGAAACTACATATAAAAAGAAACTAAATAACATGCATGTCTCACATATTGTGTGTATATTGTCAAATGAAACTATATTTATATCAAAATGATACTTTAGTTGGGTTGTAATGAAACTGAATAACAATTTCACATATTTAAGTGTATATTGTCCAATGAAACCGTAGTTGAATTAGAATTATAATTTAGTGGTGTTTTAATAAGACTATAGCGTGTATAAATGAAATTCAATAATAGGCATCACTGTAATAAGACTACTGTATGTATAATGTCAAATGAAACTGTAGTTGAAACAAAATGAAACTTTAGTTATACTGAAATGAAACTACAATGTATATAAAATGAAACTAAATATGTTATACAAACATAACTAATTACACTGAATGGGTGTCGTTTCTTTTCATTAAAAGAAACGACACCGTTTTGGACCATTATCCACCGTAAAATTTGCCCAGATACATATATATTACCAACAAGAGAGAGAAGGACATGCAAGGAATTGAAGAATGTTAAGAGATTGATTCAATAAAATCTCATAGTAGAATATTATTTTCATAGTTTCAAGTTTTTATTGAAGAACGTTAAGAGATTGATTCATTCTTTCTTTATACGGAGTATATATATAGTAGGATATTCGTAAATGTATATATGAGGGGGTTTAAAGTAGAGTTATACTTGAAAAAATTATTAAACACATTAATAATTATAAAATAAAATGAGAATGTAATTTTATTTTATTTTATTTTATTGCAATTTTCAACTATAATAGGTAAGAAAATGTGGTCCAATAACGGTGGTTGGATCAACAAAACTATATTTCACTCTGGGTGAGATTGAACAAAAAATGGTCTAATCATAAAGTGATTGAAAATTTTTGTCTAACTTTAATACTTTCTAGATTTTTCAATATTTTGGTTTTTCTATCTCGAAAAAAATACAACCAAAACACCATGAAAATGGTCTATTTCAAAATTCTAATCACTTTAAATTGATTAGAAATTCAGCTTTTTTATAATAGTGTGAAAATTGCTTAAGATTTTTTAAGAATACTATTTTTGCCGGCTCTTATTTTATTACATTAAAGAGTGTTTTTTTTTTAGTACACATTAAAGAGTGTTAGTGAAAGTAGAAGTGAATTTAACATTGTTTTGTTTTGTTTTTTCTTCGATAATGGATTGATCTTTTCGTCTCATAAATACGCATGCTGTTAATTGCTTAATAATTGGTATGTTATAAATTTAAAAAATATCTAAAAACATAATAAATGTGAATGAAGGTTATACCCCATTTATATCCGTTTTTTCCGTTAAGTTTTTTTTTTGTACATTATGTTATAAAAATTGTACTATATAATATTTTGGACAAATATACCCATACCGTTATAACTTCCGTTATCTTTTCAACTATTTTTACTATGCACATGCATCCACCATATATTTTCTTATCTTCTTTAATAATAATAATAATATATACACATTAAATATTAGAGTTATATGTTAGTTATGTTTTAAAATATAATTTCAATTTATAAAAATATTTTAATTATATTATTATTAATATTATTATTATTATTATTATTATTATTTACTATATTAAAATTTAAATATTTAAAATTTTAATATAAAATACTAATATTGGACACCTATTTTTTGCGTATCGCGCATAAGAAAAACTAGTACATGAATATGTGTGATAAATACCTAATAGAAGTTCAATTTTGAAGAATTGTTGTTATAACTATTCTGCTACCTCTTGTTGTGATAGAAGTGTTGAATTAACACTAATGTCAAGCGATTAAACTAATTATTTCTGTCCAAAGTCTGTATATAAATCGTGTAAATAAACATGCATATGTTGCTGATTCATACTATTAATTATCATTAATATGTCTATATGTATATACTTTTGTGATTTCATAAAATCTATATAGATGTTTTTGAGTTATATAGAGAGACTATAGACATGAGCAATCTCGATCCATACATACAAGTGATATCACAACGAAAAAAAAATGAAGATGCGTACGTACTCATATATTATCAAGATACATATGGAGAAGAAAGTCAGAATTGACGTGAGCTATTGAAATAACTTGACGACTACAAGAATTATGGAGGCCATATAACTAGCATTGATAAGTGTCATAGCCATCATGTGCACCAGCTACCATGGTTGAAAAAATTGCTAGGCGCTCCTCGGGCGCTCAGGGAACGCCTAGCGCCTAAGTCCCCGTGTATTTTTTATATTTTATTTTTAAAATTTTGTTTAGGTATTTTTAACCTAAAAATATATGGAGTTTGAACAATTTAGAGTTATTTCGCTTAAAACGATGTTGTTTTGAGTGAAATAACCCATTAAAAAAACAATAGTTAATCGGGCGACTAGGCGGCCTAATCGGTGCCTAGGAGGCCTAGGTGGCATAGTCGGCTGCCTAGACCATCGATTAAGGTGATACGCTAGGTGGTCGGTTGGTGCCTAGTCAGGATTTTTGCAACAGTCTACCAGGTACGATGTATATGCTAAAGCATGTATTAGAGTTTTATACTCCGTATAACGTTGGTAACAAGCATATATAAAAGGCTTAAATCTAATTAAATATTGTAAAAATTTTGTTTTTGGTCATCTAACTATTGTACATGAATCATACATTTGATATTTGATTATTAATTATTAATTATTAATATTTTCTAATTAGGTGCATGACTTCGGTGGAGTCTTTTATAATGCAAGCACCAGTTATGAAGGGAGGGAAATATAGATCGCTCGGTGTGGTTTCTTTGGATTTTGGAGAAATCTAAGCTCGATATATATATATATATAGATTTTGGTTTAGGTGCGATCGTGCTCTCCCGTGTGGCCGTGCGGTCACACACCACTCAATGTTACGAAATATACCACTCAATGTTAACATTGTGGTGTGTTGCAGTGGTGTGTTTCTTAACATTGAGTGGTGTATTTCGTAACATTGAGTGGTGTGAACCGCACGGCGGCACCTGAACTTGACCCTATATATATATGTATGTATGTATGTATGTATGTATATATATATATATATATATATATATATATATATATATGAGCCTAAAACTAAGTCTTGCCCTTAGGTTCAAATTTAAAAAAATATTTTTTATGTTGCAGTTCATACTTGATGATCTGTGTTTCTTTTCATAGAATTTGATAGAAAGGCAGTAGCTTTGTTATCTCAAAGTGGGCGTGAATTGTTTCTTATTATCGTTGGGTACAACTTGGTCAGGGTTAACGTCGGAGGAAGAGAAGAAAGGAAGAGTAAGAAATTAAAGGAAGGGGAAGAAGGGTAGGAAATTAAAGAGGAAAATAAATTATACTTGGAAGGATGAAAGTACCCTTTTAATTAGAACATATTTCATCTCTTATTGAAATTTCGATAGTTGGCCGGAAAATTGTTCGGCAATACAAAATGTGAAATAAAATATTTAGTCATGCACCTAATTAGAAAATATTAATAGTCAAGGATCAAATGCGATTCATGTACAATAGTTAGAGGATCAAATGTAAAATTTTCTTTTAAATATTGTAATTTGTTAATAGCCTAGAAAAGTCATATCCTCAATGGAAAGCTTAAAGTTATTCTTAAATACTCTATCTAGGGAGGTGGTTTTAAGTAAACTTCAGTTTCACCACTCAACCTAAGAATTTTTAAGTAGGGTGTTGATAATGCATACTTATTGAAGGCGTCACTTGATCCTCACCTAAAATTAGATTGACTTTCACATGATGTTTTACAACTGTCGGTTGCAAGCCACCACCGACCATAGTCGGTGGCTATCGAGCGTTGCTGACCGAAAAATACCCATTAAGGTCCAAGCTTTCTTAATTAATATTAGGGAAAATGACACTTTTTCTCCTATGTTATGTGCATATAGCACTTTATTCCCCTGTGTTATTAAAGTGGCAATTTTCCCCCCCAGATATTTTAAAAGTGGTAGTTTTTCCCCCTGTAATGTTAAATTGGCATTTTTGCCCTTAAAAATAATTATTTCATTTATTTTTATTCTCCAACCAATTATTACTAATATGTATGGAAGATCACGGTTCGATACGAACCTAATCGAACATTGTAGCAATTGAACTTAAATAGTATGGACGGTACTTACGGTTACGATTCAGAACCGAAAAAATGAAATAAAATAATTGTTGAATTTAGACTATTTTTAAATAAAAATAAAATTTAAAATAAATAAAATAAATAAATAAGTTTTGATTGGCGGTTCAAAATCGAAATTGGAATCGAACCGTACCGATTTATCAAAATAAGTGTTTGATCATTTTCACTATATATGACAGTGGTTCAGTTCCGGTTCATGGTTTAAAAATTATTTAATTTTATTTTTTTCGGTTCTGAATCTTAACTAGAACCGTCCATACTATTTCGGTATGATTGCTACAGTGTTTGGTTAGGTTCGAACCGAACCGTGATCATCCATACGTATAAGTAATAATTTGTTGGAGAAGAAAAATAAATGAAATAATTATTTTTAAGGGTAAAAATGCCAATTTAACATTTCAGGGGGAAAAACAACCACTTTAATAACACATGAAGAAAAAGTGCTATATGCACATAACATAGGGGGGAAAAGTGCAATTTTCCCTTAATATTATTTATATTTATAATTTAAATATTACATTAGTATTATATCCGTTATATTTGGGCTCAACACAATAATTACATGGAAATTAAACGTCATGCATGAATGAGGCTTTGTCCAAATTTTTCAATGTATTCATTTTGAATATAGTTAATATTTGCGTTATTATAAAGTAAAGTCAATCATTTCTTGCGTGCGTTTACCATTTACACGCATTAATTGCAACACTTTCAACATTTTAGTAGTGAAGGTAATCTGTAGTTACGTTCATGGACTTCGTGCTTCTCAACTACCAATGTCTTTCACAAATAAATCCTTTTATTGGTTTTCATAATAAACAGTATGCATTAATAGTTAATTACTAATAATATAATATTCATTGTTTGCGCTCTAAAAGTTCTTCATTTTTATATGCATGAGCAAACAACTATGTTCTTTGTTAGCCATGAATTTAGCATGCAGGCGCTTTAAGCGGTATATTTCGGTAGATCTACATTCGTTTTCAACGATACGGTGGACCATTAAAAAAAAAAACATTTTTATATATTGAGTGTTCATATTTATTAAATTGAATGTTCATTTTTTAAGATTTATTTTTGTATATTAAAGGTTCATTTTTAGATATACTACTTAAAAATTAATTTTCAATACATTAAAAATGAACCTTCAATATATCAAAAATGAACATTTATTGTTTATCTACATTGCATGGTCCAAGTATAATTTGCCCGTTTCAATAGTATAATTGAATAATTTTATATATTATCTTACATAAACCATTTCAAATAATTAAACCTGCAAATTAAACTTTGTTATCTAAGAAATCATGCGTGCATACTTTAAAGATTTAAAAACGTTCTTACTTTTCTACAAAAATATTTTTGTTTAAATACACAAAATAAACGAAGGTAAATGAGAAATCTAGCTAGTCAAAGTCCGAAGATTGTGATTCTGCCTTAATTTCCGTAGTCAAAGTTCTCATAATCTCATGTTATATTATACAATAATATAAATATTTAATTGTAAAGTACTAATATAAGGATTTTAACTTTATTTCAATGATCAACTCTTGAACCAATTCTGAAATTATGTCTTGGATATTTGTTTATTATTGATTTTTCATATTTAATTATTAATCTTTCTCGTTGCAATGTTACTTTTATCTAATTTCAACTATCATTTCCTTCTTAATTTTGATATATTTAAATAAAAATAAATATGGCCAATTTCTGTGGAATAAGATCTTACTCGCTGCTGTACACAATTTATTATTTTCTACTCATATTTTCTATGTGCAATGTGCAAAATAAATATCTAATATTAGTACTTTATAATAAAATTTTAGATTTACATTTTTTTTAATAATAAACAATCTCAAACAAGTTCTTTAGATTTAATGTTACAATGTAGTATCTACTTAGCTTGAGACTTGAACCCACCCCCATCACCCATGTGGGAGTGTAAACCGGGACACCGGATGCCACTAGACCACAATGTCTTTGACAATTTATTGTCTCAGTTTGTCGAACTATATTATATATCTCCGGAACATAAATTGAAAATCTTACCTATAATCAATTATGTTATATTACCACTGATATTTAGAGCACTTAATTAATAATGTGTTTAAGATTTTAAATGGCAACTTACCATACTGAAACCTAACCAACCGATCCATTTGCGCAATTAATTAAAGTTTTAATTTCAAGATAGCAGAATACATATATATGAATAGTGTAAAATAAAATATCAATTAAATTAGCTCTTACAATTTTTGAAGAACCAAGACTTCAATTATTTTGGAATAGATAAATAATTTTAACGCTCCATAGAGAGAACAAAATTAACCTAAAAGTAAAAAACTATTCTACTTGATGATTCTCGGTGATGTCTTTTACCTGCTACATACTTTCTACAACCATTTATTCTGAATAAGAGTAGTGAAATGAGATATTTGATTTTCAAAGGGAAGAAATATTTATCACATTCGTTCTTCTAAAAAATGTGTCTTGTCTACACCCAAACAATTGTGAATTGTGAATTAGCAGGCATGATGGATATATATAATAAAACTTTTATATGTTGCTTTGGTTAAGCTAAATACAGCAGAGTTTACGAAAGAATTTTTACATACTTAAAATCTCAAGTTAATCCCTTGGTGAGACCTTTGTGATCTAGTGGCACTGGTTCGAGTTTTAGTAGAGACTATATCAACTCTTTGTGCTCCAGTAAGTTGAGAAAGTACTTATAGACAGATACTACATTGTAATGGAGTCTTAAGTTCCTTATACAAGATCTAAGTTCCTATCAAGTTATATGAGCATTATTGAAATGCTTTTGGAGTTTAAAAACTTTGAAATATGAAGTTGGGAAGTAAAAAATAATGCAAAAGAGAATAATTAATATGTTAATTTCCTACTTTACCTCACCAATAATATGAACCATTCGTTTTGATGACTGTTATAAGGGCAGAGCCTCACATAGTCACATGGAAGAATCACTTGTGTCACTAGACCACAAGATTATTGTCAATTAAAATTACTTTTTAAGAAGCCAAAAGTTTGCAAGCAAATAAAAAAAGATGAGCGTATGTAATGTCCTCCAATATAAATAAATATTTGAATTAAGTAAAAATAGTACTCAAAAAAAAAAAAAATCCCACTCGACTAGGTGTAAAATTTTGCGAGTGAATGAATATATTTTAGTTTTATAGTTGTGAAGATATTGAATGTTGTTGCAAAAATCCCCGTCTAGGCGCTAGGCACTTCTCGACCGAGGCGAATTGCTCCCTAGGCGTCCACCTAGGTGGCCGGCCGCCTAGGAGACCGCCTAGCGCCTAACTCGGCCGACTGGGCTGACTTGGTGATCGACTGGGCCGAATTTGGTCGAGTTAACTTGCCCAACTCGACAGAGTTAGCCGAGTTAACTCGAGCGAGTCGGCCTTGTTAATTTTATTATTCTATTTATATATATTTAAATTTATTTATTTATATACATAAGAGAAGTAAGATATATATATATATATATATATAATATGGCATACACCACACACATGAATTAATTTTTTGTTTTTATAGGTCGCCGCCTAGAACCGCCTAGGTACCGCCTAGGTGCCGCCTAGACCGCTTAGGCGCTAGGCGCTAGTCCACCGCCCGACTAGCGCCTAGCGCCTACTGCAACCATGGTCGTGATTCAATAATAATGATAATAATAATAATAATAATAATAATAATAATAATAATAATAATAATAATAATTTTAGCTTATTTCTTTGACAATAAGGCATGATTAGTGTACATATATTAATGTTGGACCAGGGGAGACCCCAAAAAATCTGTAAATAAGTTATTACAAATTGTAGAAATAACTTTAGGATTTGGTTCACACTAATGCTTGATTAAATATATTATAGAAAGCCTTTGTTATATAATAAAATTTATATTTTCTATACAATTGGTTAGATTCTAGAAATCAGTATGTACAGTTGCTTTTGATATCATCATCCTTATGTAACAATGGACGCATTTGCACATTCTCATCCTTACCTAAATTAGCTTTGCCTTCATACATCACCTTGGTAGGGATGGCCAAATTAAAGTGCATCCCATATTGGAAAAAATTTCACTGCTCGTACACCATTATAAGAGCTAATGAGTTTTCTAGGAAAATATGGCACATTTCTAATCTTTGTCCAAATAGCATATTATGATTGGTTATATGTTACGTATAATTTCATATTTAATTAAAGAATTCAAATGCTAGTTTAGTGATATAATATTATTAATTAACTAGTATAGAACTCATGTTATGCTCTGGATAACTTTTAATTTAAATTGAGATTGTTTTGTAGTAGTGATGAGATTTGAATTTGTATAGCTATTAGTATGGTACATACGGAAAAGAGTTTAGAATATTAATTTTCTAGAATATCATTTTGAAATGGCTATGTAATTCATATTCTAGATTATTGTTGTGCTATTGTATTTTTAAAATCAATTCAAATTTATGTGATACTTATGATCTTATTGTAAAAGGTCATGCGATAAGAGATCCAAAAAACAAAAAACTAAATGCAATAAGTATATATATATTTTTATTATAGTATAACTTTGATGGGTAAAAAACATAGTATTTTCGATCGTCCTCATTGTCAAATTTCTTTCTATTATTGTATTTTCCTATGTTTTCCTTCCCAGACCAATATTTTCCTATATGGTTTAAGAAGACGTAGGCCAACGCCTTCTCTTGACTTTGGCCACCTTCTTAGGCTCTATAGGGAGCCCAGCCCTCATTAGATACTGCACCAGCTCCTCAATCCAGTCGATCGAGATTTTCACCTCAACGAGGAACACCGTGGCAACACCAAGGTTTCTATGCTAGGCACGTCGACCACCTCCTTCTAACAGATCTTTGCCAAGTGGTCAGGTATCCCTCTCAATACTAACTTGGATAGAATGTCGGCCTATTTGTTCGCCATCTAGGGCACATGATGGACCTTAAATGCTTCCAACCTACCTAGTAACTCCTCAACCACATCCTTGTAGAGTTTCATATATGTTTGGATTTATGACACACTAATGTACTAACTAATTCTAGGCATGAGGATAGAAAGCAACTCAAACGTTAAGCAAATCAATCAACATGGAGAATCAAGCAATGACCCAAAGTAAATAATTAGGCAATCAACTAACAACATGAGATTAAAATCAATTTAGAAAATAAGGACCTGGATAAGGGAGCATGATCTTCTATATGCCAATAGCCTAAAGGATTGGGGAACAAGAAATGCCAAGTTAGAGAATCAAAGAGAATGCACTAAAAATCCTAGTCTACAAGCCACTCTCATGATCAAATAAACAAGGATTAGGTTTACGACTTGCTCACTCTTGAGATGCATCAACCCCTAATCCTTCAAGAAAACAAGCATTCAAATCTATATATTTCCCCCCATTATCATAGTGAAAAAAAAAAAGAGTTTGTGTAAGGAGCGGCTTGGGAATTGATCAATCCAATAACCATTGAGTTTGAATTGCCTCCAAAGACATATATGCTAAAAGTGTTGTGCACCACACCTTAACAAGAGATAGCAAATAATCCTCCACAACATCAAGAATCCTAAATTGGAAATCCACTTTTTTTGTACAATAATCTTAGATAAGGCATATAGAAAGATCAAACCACCCCAACCCAAGTCCTAAAGGGCAGGGACTACTCACACATATTTAATATAAAGAAAGCAAAAACACAAAAGGGAAAGCATATTCATAAAGTTAAAGGAGGTATGAAAAGTAGACTTATCTATTGAAAGTAATAGAGAGACATCCGAAGTTGATGCTTCAATATTGATTAAAATCTTCAATAATGATAAAATTATGGAATCTACTAACAATATAAGCAAAAGTGATGGAAAGAAATCAAAGCAAATCGTCTCTAACTGCTAGGTGTGGACTTTGGATCTAGTTCCCGTGTAAAAACCCAAAAATCAACTAAAAGTTGTAATAGAGCACAGTCACATGGACAATGACACAGGCACTCACACACCCGTGCTCGGAATTGGCCCATCTCACGGGCGTGTCATCACCTGTGTCAAAAAATGGACATGTACACGAGCGTGCTGACGCCCACTTGCTCATCAGATTTCCAGCTTCCTTGCTTGCTTCAGTTCATCCTTGCAACTTCCTTCCAAACTACTCCAAAGTGCGCTTAGTCTCCTCCAATGGGTTCCTTGGCTCCAAAATCAACTAGAAGTGCTCACAATTCTTCAATTCCTTACTTGTTATGCTTGAATGCACCTAAGAATAATAATCACACAAATAAGCTTTAATCCATATGTGTTTTGGGGGTAATTCATACTCAAAATGGGTTAACTAAAGGGGTAGAATTATGGTTAAGAAAAAACTTATCATCCTTTTGGCCTCAAAACTTTCATTAATCTGTCCAACCACCAACTTAGAATCCGTTCAGTTTCTAATCTTCTGATCGCCTAAGGAGGTCACCAAACACACCCCCTCGATTACATCCTCATACTCTATTTCATTGTTAGAAGTTTTGAATTTATACAACAGTGAGTAGTATACTTTGAATCCTTCTAGGGAAGTCAACACAATTCCCCCTCCATAGTGCTTTGCACTAGCTGCCTCATCAGCGTTCAAAATCCACAAGTAAACTTCCTCTGTTGTGGTCGATAGACCACGTCTAAAGGATACATTTGCTAATAACACCATGATAACTTCTGCCACGACTTGAGCTTTGATAGACGGTCAAGGTTTGTACTCTAACATATACAACGTCAATTCCAAGGCACCCTTCACCATCCTACAAAAAGAGGCTAGGCTCCTAAGAACGCTAGCCAGAGGCTAGTTAGTTAGTACCTCTACTTGATGGGCTTGGGAATTCGACACTAACCTTCGCATGGTAGTGACCAAAGCATAAACCACCTTCTCCAATGGCAAGTACCTAGTCTCTACATATATCCTTCAACAACTTACCAACGTTGTTCATTGGGTACTACGCATTTTCCTCTTCTCAAACTAGGACCACCAAGTCAAAAGTAGAAAGATAAAAGTACAAGGTCTCACACTTCTTAGGTTTGGTGAGCAAAATGGGGGAGGGGGGACAAGTACCTTTTCAGCTCCTCAAAGTACATATGCACTTGATCGTCCATTTGAATCCTCCCTCCACTTTATTATTTCAAAAAATTGTAGTGACTGCTCGGTTGACTTGGATGGGAACCAACTAAGAGCTGCAGTGTAACTAGTTAGTCGCCCAACTTCCAATAGGGTAGTTTGTGACTATATATCTAGGATTGCCTTCACATTCTTGGGGTTGGGCTCAATCCCTTGTTATGTAACCAAGTACACTAGAAACTTCACTCCTCTCACCACAAAGACATACTTCTTTGGGTTAAACTTCTTCATGATCTTGAAACTCACCTTGAAGTCCTCTATGTGTTCAGATTCCTCCTTGCTTTTCCCCAAAAGATCATCCATGTTTGCCTCCATATTCTTGTCGAGTATTTTCCCAAACAATCTAGCCACCATCCTTATAAAAGTAGCCTCTAAGTTCTTTAGACCGAACTCCATCACCTTATAAAAATATACCCCGTCCAAGATAATAAAAGTAGTATTTTCCACATCCTCTTTCTCCATCAAAATCTTATTGTAACCACGAAAAGCATCCAGAAAGCTTAACGAAGCACACCAAGCTATTTCACCAACTAGAAGGTCTATCTAGGCAAAGGAAATGGGTCTTTAGGACAAACCTTGTTCAAATCAATGTAATTAACACATATCCTCTAAGTAAAAGAATTTGGGTACCAAGATTACGTTTGCTAACCACGTGGGTATTCAACTTCCCTCATATGGCAACTTTTAAACAAAGTAGTCACCTCCTTTTTCATGAACTCTTGGTAATCAATTGTCATATATATTTTCCCTATACGATTGGTCAGATAGATGGGACCAAATCCAATTAATGAGTGATGATCGATCATTCGATAGTAAGCATGTCTTCTAGTTCCCATAATAATACTACCTAGTATACCCTTAGAACTTGCAGAACAATGTCTTCTCTAAGTGAGAAATCTCCAAAGCTACATCTTCCAATTCAATCGCAAGTTTCGGCCTCTCGGCTGACTCCTCCTTCTTGGCCTGCTTGGCAATAGTATGATCCCACATGTCCTAGTTCCATATCTTCCGACAAACTTAGAAATAGTAGGAACATGTTGTCTTCTAGTCGCACGGAACAACTCTGACCCCCTCGGGCATTTTAGAATTTCAGGCAAAGGTGTTCTATGGACACGATGGCCCCTAGATCCTTGAGACCAATCAGCCTAGGATGATGTTGTGCGTGGATGCTAGCTAGGTCACTACAAACTCCATGTCTACACTCCATACCAGAGAAAACTATCCAATCTCCATGGGGACGACTAGTTAAAGCTTTCTCCATTCAAGGCCAAACTACACAAAGGTCTCGACATACAACAAGACACTAACATTACTACTGGTATCAACAAAAACTTATAAGACCACCGTCCCCTTGATATCTAAGGCCAAACATCATGGCATCCTGGTGCGGTAACATACCTCTCGGTAAATCATTGTACATGAAGGTGATGAGTTTCACTTTAGTCTTTTTAATCTTTTGCTTGAGATGTATCCCTTATGTACAACTACCTTATCTATCACTTTCTATCCCTAGAAGTATCATTGCCCCCTAGTCTCCCCACAAATCAAGTTGATTACCAGTTTGTGCCTCCAATTCTGTTTGGCCTACTCTTTCTCAGTTGTGGATCATTTCCTCTAATCTTCCCAAGCAACAATCGACTCTCTAACCGAACATGCGGTGGATGCAGGTTCCACTGGGAATTATAGTAATCAGCGCTATTGGTTGGGCAGTTAGTCACTAAGCCAACCAATTTGAATAATATTTTCAATCTCTTTCGATAATATCAAGCACTCCTCAGTAGAATACCCCAAGCGTCAGTGATGCTGATAGTACTTCTTCCGATTCTGGGCTTACACAACCATCTCTACCTGGTTACCTGGTCTAATTAGAGGTGGGGGTGGAAGTGTACTACTACAAGTTGGGCAACCGGATCGACCTCGTGGGCTAGCTGGGCAACTAGAATCTGCACTCCTACAAATTGGTATACAATCAATCAGTCATGGATGTTCCTTGTTCTCCTCCCTAGCTGAGCAATATCAAGAATGTAGCCCTACCTCCTCTCGGGGTTAGTTAGTCGATTCTCCTACTTGTATCCGTTTTTGTTTAAGGGTCTCCTTGGTCTTGGCAAATCAATTAACCCATTGGATGACCATTGTGTAATTGTTAGGCATGTTGATACGTATACTAATGTACAAATTGCCCACTCAAAGTGACTTGATAAACATAATCAAAGTGGGTTTTCATCCAATCATGATATAAGTTTTCAATGTATTTGCTTCCCTCTGGTAGACAGTTGAAATATGTGTAAAGTATGACCTCGGTAGCATGGTGCCAATGAAGTACACAAAGAAATGGCCTTACTGTACATGGCAACGCTAGAAAAAACCAATTTGATGCACTAGTTAGCATGGAGAAGAACGCCTTACTGTACATGGGGTTCTCAACACGGACTACTAACATCTTAGTCTGGAAATCGACCAGGTAATCCCTCGGGTAGTAAGTCCCATCGTATATAGCATGGTGGGATACTTGAAATTCTTCGGTGCGTTGTATGCTGGGACTTTAGTGGTGAACGGGAAAGTGGATACAAAGACCGACTAGCCGGTCCATCTTTTCTTTCTATTCTTTTATGCAAATCACGTATAACTTTTGCTAGTTTTGCAACCTCTCCGGCTTGGGCTCCTAGGGCAAGCTCCAGCATTTTTTCACTACTCTCATCGATCGACTTAGTATCCTCTTCAATTTTCGTCACTTCCTCTGTCTGCCAATCAATTGTTATGCGATAACACCACGAATTCAATTGACCCGACTGATCCCTGATAGCACTTATAACCGAAGTTATCGATCCCAAGCGATCAAACACTAACCACGGCCCACGGGTTCATCGTGCCCAAGAACTCTACTAGTGAGCGTGGTTGCTCCCATCCATCAATCTTCTCCTGCCAATGTGGAGAACTAATCCTCTATGCGTTGAACTGAGTACAGTTCCAACCGCTCGGTTATCGACATTCGGGAGGGGTAATGGGGGCTAAGCACTTAGGGGCCCTCTCCGTTGCACACTCACGCTCAAGTACATCAAGCATACGGTTCATCACCACGACGATGGTCACTCATGGCCCTCCTCTTCTCGCACCCGTGGAAAGCTTGCTGATGTCGGTGGCCATACCTAACACTGATTGCCCGTGAGCTCCCCTCTCTACGAGGATGGCTTCATAGAAGTCCTTGACTACGCCCTATTAGTTGGGCCTACTCAATGTCTCTTGCAAACCCCTCTCGGATCAGACTTTGATACCCTTCTTTAAGTTCACCATTACCACACTGAGCACAAAAAAATATTGAATTTCAAGAGTTCAAACGTAAAAGCGCAAGGCTTTTCATTCGATCCCCATAAATAGCACCAATATTGGTTTTACAACCTTTATTTAGTTGGCCATCAGCTGACCAATACAACTGTTTAGACGAGGTAAATAAAGAATCATCAGCAAGTAATAAAAATGCTGAACAAAACATAGAGCAAAGAATTTTGCACAATTACCGTAAGCTTATCAAAAATTTTAGATCCTTTAAAGGCCCTTAAAAGGGGTATTTATACATAAGCATTCGACCTAACAAAAGAAACAAAATCCCACACCAATTCAAATTGAGAATCCCGACCCTTTCAGATCTTGTCCAAATTGCCTTCCTAAACATGAAATTACATTCTTAAAATATAATTGGACTAGTGACTTAAATTAAGTAACAAATTTACTAAAATTGTTTATGCATATATTCTAAATCTCATTGACCCCCGCTCCTTTAGTTTTATACCCCTTCTTAGAGACACTCTAGCATCGCTACCCTCGAGTCCAAGCCAAGGGTCAATGGTTTGAGCAATCTTCCATAACTCGAACTGACCGGCCAACTCAGGGCTAACCGTCCGGGCGCTAGTACCAGTCCCAACATGTTCATTATAACAATATTACAAATTTATTAAAATGACATCAATTGATCAATTATCACTTAAATATATTATTCTCTATTTTTGTATAAATACATTTGATTTATAAAAAAGATATTATTAAAAATATATCATTGAGATCTTTTAATAATACTCATTGATTATTGTGACATTACCACATTTAGTCTTGTTCTTTTAACTTTGTCACATTACATCCTTAATTTTCATTTGTTCATTAATTCATCATTTAATAAATATGTAATTTAATTAATCATTAAATTAAAACATTTTACAAGAGAAGCGGAAAAGTTGCATTTTGAGACAAGAGACTTAAATGATAAATTTATATGTTACTCATATTTATTATATGATTTAAATAAAAATTAATTGTGACAAACAAATAAAAGTCACACAAAATTTAAAGTTTTAAGAGTTCACAATGGTAGATGATGACTGAAAATAAATTTTACTCTTATGTTTTGTACATTAATTTCTGGAGTTTTTCCACGTGGCTATAAAAATGACACTTCAAAGTCCATTGTGCGAGTTGTGCAATTTGCAGCTTCCACGTGACTACATAAGTAACACTTCTGTCTCAAAATAAATAAATAAATAAATGACACTTCAAAGTCCATTGTGCAAGTTGCGCAATTTGTAGCACAAGTTCAAGAGGTTAAAAATTAAAGTTGAAGAAAAATGAAGGATAATGCAGACAAAAAAGGATATGTCCATAAACTATATTTTATTATTATAGTTGGACCAAACAATGGGACATTGATGGGAATTGAAAAGTATATACAGTACATCAGTACATGACCTAATTAATGGAACATGCATGAATACAACTATTAATTAAGAATGTTTGTATCGATATGCCCTTGACAAAACAAAAAATTCTATGTATGTGCTAATTGAAATTATTATAGTATACAAAACCATGGTTCTGTCGCTGTTTTGTGGGAAAACCATTCCTTGGTTGCCTCCAACTAGTTGATCCATTCTGATGTAATCATTAACTTACTTTTAATTTATAAAGATCCAAAAAAGGATAATTTTGTTTTAAAATAAAAAATAAAAAATCTTCAATGTCCAAATTAAGACATCAAGGGGGTCCTCCATGGTTCCCTTATGGGCGTTTTACCTGAACTTAGCCTTCACTAATCCTCCCACCTTCATATCCCTACAAAATAATATTAAAATTGATAAACCTAAGCCACACATTGCAAAATTAAGAAAGAATTTGAGTTAGAAATGCCAATAATATTTAATTGATATGAGATTTTAAGATAAATGCTTGAAATAAATGTGTCAGACTTAAAATGAATAATATCATAATAATAATGTAGAAATTTATATACAGTCTGTGGACTTAGCATGTGGTATCGAACCCAAATTGATTGCAATATAGGGGTCCTAGGCCATATGAATAAAAATTAGACTGCCCTAATTTCAATCCATTCAAATAATTTTAAAAATACCATTATAATACAATTGTGGACCATTCTAGCCATTTCTCTTAAATGCACACCAAAACACCATATCATAGATAGATTCTTCTTTAGTATGGATCGGAATTAGATGAGGATTATATTTTACCTTTTTTTCAACGAATTGCTAGCTCTTGTAATCAACTACAGCTAATATATATATATATATATATATATATATATATAAGAAAGGTTTCAAGTGCGGGTATATCTTCCCGTAAGGTTGTGCGGTACTCATCTTAAGCATTAAAACGGCGCACTTTAAGTACACAAACCACGCACCTTAAGTTAAAAACACAAATCACGCACCTAAAATTTGTAAATGGTGCACCGTACCTTCAGTTGAGAAAACACACTGCCCACTTTAAGTCCTTAAGTACACAAACCACGCATCTTAAGTACACAATCCACGCACCTTAAGAACACAAACCATACACCTAAGGTTTTAAAATGGCGCACCTTAAGTTTTAACCATTCACGCACCTTAAGCATACATATCACGCACCTTAAGAAGGAAAACAACGCACTTAAGAAGGAAAATCATACACCTTAATATTTAAATTTACTCACCTTAAGTTTCAACACTCACGCACCTTAAGCATACAAATTACGCACTTTAAGAAGGAAAATCACGCACCTTAAGAAGAAAATTACGCACCTAAAGTCACTACACAACCGCACGGGAGACACCCCACCACACGGAAACTGAAATATATATATATATATATATATATATATATATATATAATATTTGAATTCATTAGCTCATTGTAATTATAAGAAAATGTTATAATATTGTTAATAGAAAAAACATATTCAAAAACTTTTTAACAAATATATAGAGAAATAATATTACGAAAATATTATTTATGAAAAAATACAAGCACAAGAACCGAAAGGTTAAGGGTTAGTAATTTAGCATGAGTCGAGCGAAACACTATTTTCTTAAAACCTTATTTGCTACCTCTAGTGCTAGATAGGAGCGTTATACCCTAGGTTTCCCAGAATAAAATGTACTACAGTTTAATATTTGAGCACTCAAACAGTTAAACACAACAAACTAGAACCAGGTTTGAACACAAAAATTCAGAAGAGAAAGATGAGCAGAGGTTTTCTGAGAACAAAACGTAGGCTATTTTTCTTGTAAAAATTCACATGCTCAATGAAGCTTATATAGGATATATGAAGAATTAAATAGAATTTATCATGGCATTAAAACTTGTTTAAAAATTTGTATGTAACCTTCGTAACAAACACATATTTATTCTAGAAATTAAAATTAGAATTAATTTGAAATTGAATTCGTATTATCAAAATTAATAGTCCAGAACGTTACTCTGAACTATACAAACGAACGGTACCAAGAAGGTTACAACTGAGGAGTCAAAATCCAAGCAGTAGACTGTGACTATTCGGTCACAAGGCCGAGCAATCAAAGTGACTCTTCGGCTCATTTTGGAATAACGTTGGCGTACACGAGTCAAGCCTTTTTAGTCTCATTTTGAGATTTGATTTGCACCGCGAAAGAGAGTCTCTATACTATACAATTCAACATCACTCTTATATATATAGTAGTGCAAATCCCCTTCTTTGTCGGGCCGGGACGTGGGGCCGATGGGGTTAGGAATTCAACCTTTTAGGAAAAGAGAATGATTAGTCCGACAAAACTGAGATCACCTAAATTAAAAATAAAATAAAATAAAATAAAAATGGATTGGATTTCAGAAGATGCATCACGATTGACAAGATCACAATCTTTTGGAGCGCTATTGTAATTGATACGCTAAGACGGGTAATTAAGATTAATTTAATTAAAATAAAAATCCATTGGTGGATTTGTTAACCCAATTGAGATATATTATCATTATTTTAAATTTTCTCAAAAAAAATCATTATTTTAAATGTAGAATTGGAAAGTGTGTCTTTCTATTTAAATTGAATTTTAAAATATTCGATGGAATGCGACAATGAAAGATAGGATCGGATTTGTAAACTTTAAGCACAAATCAACTTTAAATAATTCTTGCTGCCCACACTTATATTTCTTAATTATTAATTTTGTAAACTGGCCTGGTGGTTTTGCTACTTCTCTAGGGTGGATACCACTCCATAAACCATTTTTCCTGATGTTATATAAAATCAAACGGAGCAGCCTGTTTTCTAATCCTTCATTATTTAACTACTTTATTCCAAACTTGTCTGTGGGTTACTTACACGATTGGCCTTCACTCCATAAATTTCACTTAAAAGCAACGTTGCAAAAATACCACATATGCACCGATTAATTGGCGCCAAGACGCCTGGCGCTGGCCTACCGCCAAGCGTATCACTATAATCGGTGGTCTAGGCGGCTGGCCGGCTAGGCAGTCGACTAGGCCGCCTAGGCAACGACTAGGTCACCTAGTCAGCTGATTAGCTATTGTTCCCTTCTTTTTTACAATACACCATCAAAATAAAGCAGAAGGCAATATCTACTAGTTGCAGGGGGAACCCGCGGCCTGTCCATCCATGCCCGCCTGCATAAGGTCGTCTATGCCCTCAGGGATGTGAATCTGATCCAGAGGTACATTGGCGGCGGACGCAAGTCCAAGGGAGAGGTCAGGAAGGTCATCAGCAAACGGCGTGGGAGAGGTGGTGGCCGACGAAGGAGGAGAAGAGGACCGAAGATCAGTGGTCGCATCCATCAGTTGCGCAGGCTCGGCTCTGACAACGGGGTCGGGGTTATCAAGCACCTCTAGAAAACCCCACGCCATCGGATCAAAAGTCTCATCACGGCGATGGAGGGTAGCATAAATGTCCCGCTACATGGTAAACCGGCTCATCTCATTCATAAGGATCCCCTCGATGCCTATGTGATCCCTCCCCTCAAGAGTAGTGGCCCACTCATCAAAAAACTCCTCCATATGCTCGATAAGATAACCCTTGGCGTCATCCTTGAAGGCCTTAAAATGCTTGTAGTTCAGTAGTACGGAACCAAGCACCCCCTCATGCTCCTGGACATCCTGAGCTCGGAGCGTCTGCAACTGAGTGCGCGCCTCCTCTGACTTCTTGAGCTTCTCCTCCAAGGCCGCTAGTCGAGAGTCGGATGTCAACCGCGCCCTCCTCTCAAACTCTAGGCTAGTCTGGGACGCCTCTAAGCTAGCTTGGGTCACCTTCAAGGTGTCCCCCAAAGCACGGTAACGAATGAAAGTGTGAAAAAAAAATCATACCTCAAATCAATGACAAGGATCGGGGGTACCCTCGCACAACGCAAGATCGCGAGGGAGGACTAGGCCACTCAAAACGCCATCCAACAGTAGGTCACCGCGAAGAAGGGACGCCGAAAGAAGAAGGTTGAGACTCCACTGAAGCAGGGTGGTCGACGCCTGGGGTGCTGCAGTGGTCCTCGTAGGGTCGGTCGCGCGAGTTGGAGGGACGGCCACGGTAGAGGCCTGGCTCGGCCTCGAGTCACGGTTCCACGAGGTGCGGGTCCGAGGTTCTAGCGGCGGCGCCCGGCTGCTCTCCCCGGTCTTTTGTCTCTTAGAAGCGGGGGCGCGGGACCTTAGGCGGTTGATGAAATGCTCAAACGTCTCAGACATGTCTACAAGGGAGAAAACGAGGGTTACACGCAAAACTCATGAGGATAATAAGCAAGCAGAGTCGGCAAGCTATCAAACCCAAAGGCGGACGCCAAAGTAGTTTGGGAAGGGAGGTTCCAAGATGCTACTCCCCGAGAGAGGCACCACCTCCACGGAAGGTCCTAGCAAGGACCGAGCACACGCAATGTCATACGCACTTAGAGGCACGGTGGCCTCGCGAGGTATGAGTTAGTCAAGCTCGGTGTGTTCTTTAGGATTAAAAAGATCGAAAAGTGTGGTAGGCATGATAGCACGGAGGGGTCATGCCACGATAGGTCGGTCAAAAGACATAGTGACCTCGGTGGAAGGGTGAGGAAATTGATCTAAGGGAATGGGCTCATCATTGTCCATAGGCAAGTCAAGAAAGCTTATAGAATCAAACAAACTTACATAGGGGTCGGGGGAAGTCAATGGCATGCAATGGAAGGAAATACGTGGAACTCTAAAAGAAGAGGAGGAACTACTAACTCGGTTCGAAGAATAGGAAGTGGGGACTTGAGAGACAAAGAGACTCGGCCAAAGGAAAGAAAGGTAGGCGGTCTCGTAGCTCGGTGGCTGGCGGTAGCGTCGGCGGCTGCGACGATGAAGCTCGGCAGCGGCGGTCTTCGGCAGCAGCGTCTCGGTGACTGCGACGGAGGAGGTCGGCGGTGACGGCGGAGGTCGGCGGCGACTTCTCTTCTTCTCTCTCGGCCGAATTTCTTAAATGAAGTGGTGTAAAAAGAAAAATGAAGGGAAGAAAAGTGTTATATATGGGGAAGAGGGGAAGAAAATGGGGGAAAAGGTGGAGCCATTTTTCAAATTCAAAAGTGGTTTAGGAAGTATGAAAAGGTGGGAAAAGTTGATGGTGATGTGAAGGTTGAATGTAGGTTAGGAGTTGATGATGACAAGACTGTTTATAGAGTGTAGGGTGGAAAGAGTTATGATGGGATTTGACTTGTAGGAGATAAGAATGACTTTAAATTCGAAGTTCATCTGTTAATAAATTTCGACCTCGATAAGAATTCTAGCCGACCAAGGACTCATGTAGAGTTGGTATGGGGAGGTGATATGGGACGTAAATAATAAATTGGACGTGACTTTGGAGGTGGCACTGCATTTATGAGGCGCGACTTTCACAAGACTACTCTCTTTCGCTGACGACTTCTCGCAGCTCAAAGAATGGGGGACTAATGATGGATAAATCATACACGGGTTAACACGAAAGGCGGGTCAAGGAGCAAGTGACCTGAGAGGCAACGCAGGTCGACGCGGGTCTGAACGGGCCCAAGCCGACCTCCACGAGGTCGGTTGGGCCGACCTTTGGGGGTCATCACAGCCGAGCCCCGTGCTTAGCCAAGGCCCCCGGGCTTCCCCTTCAATTTCTCCAAGTGGTTAGGCCTAAACTAGTATAAAAACATGTAACCTTGTCTCATTAAGACATCTAATTTGTCCTAAACACCTTTGTCTTGTTATTACCTAAGTCTACCTTTGTAATAGCATTGTTTACTATTAATATGACCTTAATCTCCGTGATTACCATTTGTGTCCTATTATTACCACATTTATAGTTTATCCTATCTTGTCAACCCCCATAAATTTTATCGGGTTTTTTGATTCGGTCAACCCGGGTTAATTAAATCCATCACTCCACTAAATCGATACCACTATCAAACTCATTCAAGCTTGAAATTAATTTTTTAATGTTGAAGTTACTAATCGCCTCTAATTGACAGCATCTGTTGTGACTTCATCAACCTTGTGAAATATTGAAGCAAACGTAGGAGACGAGGGAGTGGTAGCAATTGGTTGAGCCTTACCAACCAAGATATTTGATTCCTAAGACATTTAATTGGCTCGTACGGCTTGCCTCTTCAACCGATTCCATCACGATAAGTAATGGATCTTGCTTAATATAACAACAATATTTCTTATTCAATGCCATCTATTCTGTCAAATGAAAAAAGTTTAGTACAATTGCAGCTACATACAAACCAAAATTCAAGATTGATTCCTGCAAAGTTAAAGAATTTGTCGAGCCTTCATGTGTTTTTTTTTTTGTTGGGCAAATTGGATTGAAGGTAGTGTGCATCATTGGCTCCCTTCAGCTTTGTCATCTCCCAGATATAAGTGAAAGAGATATGCTGATGATATGATTTTTCCCCTTTTCTGTCACTTCTTTTGGTATATTTTCAGCATTCAATTTATTCAAGTAAAGCATACCAACTCTTCTTACGCTATTCATTTTTGCAACTCATGCAACAAAGCCAGCACCTTTAAATCAATATAATTATGAAACTGAAACAACAATCATCCAAAAATAACAATAATATTGTTGACCTATTTTAGATTCAAATATGTTCTTTTTGCAAACTAGCACCAGCAACTCAATTGCATATAAGACACTACCAATAAAAAGAAGCGAACAAGTAAAGCATACCAACTCTTCTTACGCTATTCATTTTTGCAACTCATGCAACAAAGCCAGCACCTTTAAATCAATATAATTATGAAACTGAAACAACAATCATCCAAAAATAACAATAATATTGTTGACCTATTTTAGATTCAAATATGTTCTTTTTGCAAACTAGCACCAGCAACTCAATTGCATATAAGACACTACCAATAAAAAGAAGCGAACAAGCAATGAAGACAATGACAAACCTATCCAAAAACAAATTAACAAAATTTAGAGTAATTCCAACCAAAAGGATTATCTACTACCTAATATGTAATACCATACCAACTACTATAAATATTTAGATAATTGTTTTTAGAAAAGTGCAAACTAAACATTAATTTTAATGCCAACTATAATGAACTTCTCCTATATAATCTTGCATTGATATAATTTTGAATTACTTATTTAAATACAAACATTACACATTAAATTAGTCACGTAATGCGCATGTAAAACTAGTATATAAATATAATAGAAGTCAATGTTGGTAACATTATAACGGAAATAAAAATTATGTTGGTGTAATAATGTAATAAATCGATAACTTGTACCTTTTGATTTATTCCTTGTATAATTATAAGACATTTCCAAAGACCATCTTTCACTTTTTACTTTTCCATTTATGTACAAACTTTATGTTTAATATTAACAAAAACAAAGAAACAATAATAATAACAGAAAGTAAAGAAGACATGCAAGATTTACTTGGTTTGGCAATGTGTCTACGTTCATGTGAGTGAAACTATTCTTTTATTAATTGTAAAGGTGATACTAGTGATACAACACCTAGGGATACAACCAATGTACTTATACATCTATCCCTATACAATGGACACAATCCAATCCACTACACTCATATTCCTTATATGAGACATACTCATATTCTTTATATGAGACAAATCTATATTATTTATATGAGAAATTTTATTCTTTATATGAGACAAATTCAACAATCTCCACCTTGGCGAATATGCCCTTAAAAAAAAAAAAAAAAAAAAAAAAAAAAAAAAAAAAAA
>NC_044928.1:21994483-22033118 GCF_003576645.1 Ipomoea triloba
AAAAAAAAAAAAAAAAAAAAAAAAAAAAAAAAAAAAAAACCCTCAACAAATCTCCACTTTGGCGAATATGCCTTTTAAGAGAAAAAACTTATATACACATGGGTTGGAACAATCATGCTCATCCCAACTGGCTAGCCACATGCACCACACAACATCAAATGTTTCCCTGTGCATGTTCACAAATTGATTCATCCCGAGCCGTTTGCCTTCAGCCATCGACTTGCCATACTGGTCGCAACTCATGCTCATCCCAACTGACCAGCCACATGCACCACGCACTATCTAGTGTTCCCAGGTACATGCTCACAATGCAAACTGCTTCATCCCAAGTTGTTCGCCCTCAACCGTCGACCTACCATATTGGTCGCGACTCATTCTAGGTCCTCACCCCACCCAACACATGTGCTTCCCATCGCTACCCCTCACATGTTCATCTAGTATCTAGAAACACCCAACAAGTCCAAACAATGTTAAATCTTGTCACTAGTAATTGCTAGAACATCCCCTTCACTATAATCTTAGTCATCAGCGTGTACCATGTTCACAGTCTCTTGTTGCTTCTTCAACTTTGGACAGCTTGTATTTGTAGCAAGATAAGCCTACAAAACTATTATTTCTAGAAAAAATACAAACACAAGCAACAAAAAGTTAAGGGTTTAGTATGAGCCGAGCGAAACACTATTTCCTTAAAACCTTATTTGTTACCTCCCAAAAGTGCTAGGAGCATTGTAGCCTAGGTTTCCCAAGATAAAACGTACTACGACTCAATGTTCGAGCACACAAAAAAAGTGAGTCCGGCGAACTAGAACACGGGTAGAATGGGCAGAGTTTCGAGAGAGAAAGTTGGGATTTTTTTGGTGTATACAATCACCTACCATATAAAGTAAGTCCTTGTTTTTCAAGCTCATTCTAAGATTTGATTTGCACAACCTTCCCTGCGCAAGAGAAAATCTTTATGCTATATAATTCAGTATACCTCTAAAAAGCTCTCGTATACATAGTGGTGCAAATCCTCATATTTTTCCAATGTGTGGGACAAGTGCTTATTGCTACAAGCCTCTCCATCTCTATTTTCTAATTCAAATGGGTTTACTTTGATAATCAATTTCTCATTCGCCCATCATCCGTTTTGAGCGTACAATATATCAATCTTTTCGTCTCACTACGAAGAACTCAAATCCACTTTAACCGACTCAAATAGGAAGTAGACCCCACATATATTTGTACCACAAAATAGCCACTTTTAATGTCATTTTTATGCTATTTTTCCACCAGTATCAACTATTATTGTTTAGAGAATGCTGCGCTACCTATAATATAATAAAACTAATACGGAGTAATAATAAAAGTAGTGTGCCCCTTTGGGAGGGGAGGGGGAGGGGGAGGGGGGTTGTTAAAGCAATCGCTTTCATTACAAAGTCATTCTAGGTTCTACTGAACAGACAAGGAGTAGGTGTAATTTTAGTATCCCATGAATAAACAGTTCGATCATTACCCCAGCGTAGCCTTAAATGTTGGTTTTGATCTTTTAAAAATGTTGTAGGGTCATGTCTCAGCTGTCATGTTTGTGATAATATAAGGACAAGTCCGATAGGAAATTCTTTAAGTTATCAAAAGGGAAAAACATGCGGGGATGTGTACTCGTGCATGCATGTACGTAATACGTACACATAAGCATTATTGCTTATTTATCATCGACAATTAATTAATTTACCAATTGTACAATAAAAAGAAATTATATTATAGTACTCAATTTCATAGTATTATTCTGGGGTTGATGAAGGAAGCAACGTAACTCAATTAGTTAAGTACTAGACATAAGTCAAACGCAACTAACTTGCCAGTTGGCTATGGGGAATGGTTTGTGAACCTATGCATAAATCATTGACATATGTTCTTCTTTAACTCTATTGATTAAAATATTAATTTATCTCGTATATTATTGAGTGATTAATTTTGTGAGTTTTTAAATCAAATTTAGCTTATGTTTTTAATATTTAAATCAATTTAATCATTTTGTGTTTGATTCGATCTATCAAGATTAACAATTCATCCAAATGCACCCATTTTTTATCTGACCTTTTAATGTAATATCATCTTCACACTTGTGTGAGACCGTCTCACAGATCCTTATTCGTGAGACGGGTCGGGTCGGGTCAAAGCACCATGCAAATGTCATACTTATATGTGCAAATCTCACACTTATATACTCAAATATAACACTAATCAAAAATACAATTTTTGTTACTTATAAGAGAAAAAGTAATACGTTTTTCATAATAAGTAATGTTGACAAGTGCCTCCCACTTATAAGGGCAAATATAATACTTTTGAGGAAAAATGTAATACTTTTAAATCGAAATGTAAAAGTATTGTATTTTTCTTTAAAAGTATTACATTTACCCTAATAAGTAACAAAAATTTTATTCCTGATTAGTATTACATTTGAGAATATAAGTATGACATTTGTGCATATAAGTGTTACATTTGCATCTTGACCCGATCCCCTCACACAAGTTTTTGCCATAAAGAATTAAAAGTAAAAAAGTTTAATTGTGTGAGGTACTCAGGTGAAAAACTCAAATGCGGAGTTCTCAAGTAAATAGTGAGTGAAATCTCAGTCATTGATCTAGCCAAAATCAATAGCTCAAAATGAAGAAATATTTTTTTTAAAAATGTGGTGGTATTATGGTAATTTTGCATAAGACCAAAACTTAAGGTGCGTAAGTTTATAGCTTAAGGTGCATAAGTTTATAGCTTTAGGTGCCTAAGTCTAAAACTTAAGGTGCTTAAGTTTAAAGTTTAAGGTACATAAGTTTGTAACTTAAGGTGCGTAAGTTTATAACTTAAGGTGTGTGTATGTTTAAAGTTTAATGTGCATCACTTTCTAGTTTAAGATGCAACAATTTAACTCTTAAGATGCACGACTTACAGACTCTAGTAACATAAATTTCAAGCTTAAGGTGCATAAGTTTCTAGCTTAAGGTGCATCAGTTTCTAACTTAAGGTGCATGAATTTAACTCTTATAAGGTGCACAACTTTGATTCATTAGGAATATCGACTTCCATACTCTAAGTGCATAAATTTAAAGCTTAAGGTGCATCAGTTCGAGACTTAAGGTGCATAATTTTAACACTTAAGGTGCATCAGTTCGAGACACTTAAGATCATTCGCATCCATGTTGTCAGAAATGCATTTTATTAAACTTTCCTTCATTTTGAGCCATTGATCTAATCTAGATCAACGGTTCATATCTCACCCCATTTTTCACCTAAGAGACCATTCGCACGTGAACAATCCCCTATATATATACACACAAAATTTTTATAGGTGGGTGAGTTAAAATCATAGTATGAAATACTAAGCTATTTGAATAGATTGTTAGCAAAAAAAAAATAACGAAATGATCAATTTGAAATTGAAAAAAAAAAAAAAAAGAAAAAAAAAAGGTGATAACAACATATAGGCAAATTTGGTTTTTTTTTTTTATTTTCTTTTTCTCTCATATTTTTTCTTATTAATTAGTTTGTACATATATTAGGGATATTTTAGTGTTGCATATTCCAATCCTTCCTTTCAAAAATAAAAGGAATATGTACTTTTGTCATCAAGTGATTAAAAAAAGTAAAAGAAATGTATATGGCAAAATTGGCTACCCCTCAAAAAAATTTTATTATAACATCGATCGCTGTTTTTCTTATTATTATAACATGGCGATACTAAAACTTTTTCATATATTAAACTAATTAATTAGATATATGTATTTCATTAGAGTTGAATATAATTCATGATGTATTTTATTTTATATTACTTTTTTAATATAGTAAAGGTCAGATAAGGAAAGGCTACCTCATCATATCAATTAAATACTCCGTAACTATTAAGTCAAAATTGTCCGCACGGATAGCTCAATTAATCACGTGATCAATTTCGAAAAGAAAAATCATGAATCGAGTTTCATCAGCATAGTTGATTTACACTCCCTCAGATGTTTTTTTGATTTACACTCCCTCAAATGTTTTGTTTACTTAATTATTAAACACTTTTGTGTCGGTATTTTGTCTCAGATTTTAAGGGCATTTAGATGATTATTAATGTATTGATATCATTATTGAATTCTAAGATGTTTGCGAATTTATTGTAATATAGTATTTAATTTATTATATTCTATCAAGAAAATAAAATTGAAAATTGAAATAGAACGACGCTAACCTCACACTAGCAAGTAATGTCTGTTTGCTAAACGAAAAGTGACTCAAGTATGTATCTATCAAAATGCCACTTGGCTTTAGGTTTTGACCAAAAATTAATAAAGAAAAAATAACCCCACGGTTCTACATAATTAATTAAAGTCCTAGATCATAGCTCTTGGTGAACTCAATTTATCATTATGCAACATTAAAAAATTCACACCACTTTTCCTACCACACCAATAAATAAATAAATAAATAAATAAATAAATATATATATATATATATATATTAGAATTTTAAGGTATTTAATTATATTTTTCAATCATCATTTAAGGTGGTTGAAAAGTGGACAGAATTTTCAATAAATTTTGTTTGGAGGTCGTAGATTATAACCACCACCAAATAGTGATCCAAACTTTTTGAAAAGCCTACAAAGAACCGACTTTAATTTCCAACCACCAAAGTGATCGGAATTTTTTTGACAATCGCATTCAAATTTCAAAAACATTTGAATATTTTGAATTTTTCTCTAATCTACATACTTGTTTCATTGGTTCTATTTGCAATCCTTCAAAAATCAATATCATTTTTTCCAACAACCAAACTCCGACAAACCAACGTATATCATTTTTACCAAAATATGACAGAAACAACTTTTACTAAATTTCGGCAAACATTTTTGTCAAGAGTTGAATGACGGTGAGATCAAGAAAAGATGTCAAACTTAAAGTTAATGATGGGGTCAAGGAAAGAAGCTGAACACTAGATGAAGAGGTCAAAGGCAGAGATTGAACACTTTATGAGGGTGAGGGTTGATTACTAAGAAGAGTAAACGGAAATTTATAGTTACCAAGCTAACTAACTAATTTTGTTGACATTGTCCAAAAATGTAATATAACTTGAAAGCACAAATATTAAAAATGAGCAAATACTTAAAGTGTTTAAATGAGTAACAAAATTGTACAAACATATTTATCAAACTGTTGAACAAGTATACCAATTCATTAACACTACCAAAAGGATCCTTCCGTCTGAAATTTGATGAAGATTAAACCACAAAATCATCTAATTTTTTGTAGTACATGTTCAGAACTACTTTTTCAACCTACTAAAGTACAAATGTCAATATTACCTCCACTAAGGCTAGTATTGTCAAAGTGAGACGAAGCCCTAGTGCTAGCCCGCACTCGTCCCACGGTTGATCAAGTTAGGGCTACAAAAAAAAAAAAAAAAGATGGCCCGCGAAGGAGCGAGCCTAACAGGCTTATCCAGTAAGGCCTGCGACTCACGTGGGCTAACCCGCGCGGGCTGCAGGTTAACCCACGAGCCCACCTTATTTTTTATATAAAAAATATATATGTACACAGTACACAGTGTATATATACATTGTGTATTGTGTACAAATGAATATATATATTCATGTATACACTTGTACTATATACAGTGTATAATTAAAAACCAAACCAAAAAAAAAAAAAAAAAAAAAAAAAAAAAAAAGCTACAAAACCAAAAATCCGCGGGCCAGCCCACAGGACCTGCCAACCCACGTGGGGCGGCTTAGGATTGTATGAATCATAGCCTGCAAACTTAACGGATCGACCCGCAAAAGCCCATCAAAAATTAGGCCCACAGTGGGACGAGCCTAATGCGACGGACCGACCCTCTTTGAATGTACTAAGGCTCGAATCCACAATTTCCTTGCTGGTCCATTTTGATGCCTATGATTCCTCTCACTCGTGTCTACCTTCATTCTGGCAACGACAATGTTACATAAATCAAAAATTTTATTAATTTTTTTTAATCATATAACATGATTTAAGTTATAATGTTACATAATTAACTCGTCACAATATCAATTGATTCATAAGTAATTAATAAATAGAATATAATTATGATATATGTCTCATGTTGCAATATTTGGTGAAAATTGTTTTTCTAAATATAATATTTTACTTTGCTTCAAAAAAAAATTATTTTACTTCTTATGGTTTCGACCCTAAAATTTCAAGACCAATGGGCTCATCACGTTACCTAGGAGTAACCACAAAGCAGGCTTTTTAAAATTTTAAACCATTGGGTTATTTTGGGATTGTGGCCCACAGATCAATTGCCCAATACAAATGTTGCCATAATGCCATATATGATCTGAAATTTAGAGCACAAGTTATGGCTTATGGGGTAATCCAAATTGGTATAAATTCCACACGATTTTATCCTATTTTACTTGTAATCTAATAGGGTTACCTGAGTACGGCAAATTATTGCATGGACCATGGTCCACACAGCTTTGTGGACCAAAAATAAAAAGTACATTATTTTTGTACTGAAGATATATTATTTTTGTACTGTAGGTACATTATTTGATAGTATATATCAAATAATGGACCTTCAGTACAAAAATAATGTACACTAAAATAATAGACTTTTTATTTTTGATCCACACAGCTGTGTGATCATGGTCCATACAATAATGATGGCCCGAGGACCCAACATCTAAACTTGTATCTTGGGCTCGATATTCTATTTATTTATTCATTCATTACTTGTAATTCAATAGCGGTTATCTGAGGACCTAACGTATAAACTTGTATCTTGGGCTCGATCTTTCAACCTAGCATTTTAATATTATTCTTCACAGATCGAAATGACACCAGCGGTCCAATGGCCAATTTATTTAGTTATTATACCCCTTGGCTAAATACTCATTATTACCCAATTTCATGACGTGCATCATCCAATAAAACTATCATTGGCACTATTAGTGAGAAATGCTACAAAAATTAATTCAATTTGAAATTTAATGAATCACCACCTTACTCATTAACAACGAAACGTCAATATTTATACCATGTACTCATCACAAATTACATACTAAATGTTTATAACTTAAATTGTGAACATTCAGTATGTAAATTGTGGATTTTGAACCGGACTTGAGTTCACAGAATAATTTGCCACCAAAAATCCTACCATTTGTGAGCTTGTACAATTAACATTTGGACTAATGCAATTAAATTAACAGTTCTTCACCAATCAATTTTTTTTTGAAAACGTTCACCAATCAATTAATTAAGCACAAATTATATTATGAAACAGGGTCCACCATGTACATTAGGGAGAGGGAACCATAGTCCAAATTTTATACATATAGACATACAATTAAACAAATTATGCACATTCAGTTATAACTAAATGTACAGAAAATGTTAACCAAAAGTATAGAGACATAACTCAAAATGGGTTGATTTGGAGAAGGTTGGACAGTTTTTTGCATATTTAATTTAAAACCCTCGATATTTTTGTGGAATATACTTTTTTTTTCCTTCTAAACACAGTGGTTGCTCTATCTTCTTTTGGTTTTCTATATGATATTGCCTTTACTATTAAAGCGGGCCGATCTGTCCCATCGTGGGCGTAATTTCTGACGGGCTTTTACGGGCCGACTCACAAGGCCCACGAACACAATACACAAGTTTATATATATATATAATTTTTTTTTAAAGGTCTCGCGAGCTAGGCTCGTTAGGCCCGTTTTTTGCTGGTCACTTTTTTTGTAGCCCTAATACGTCCTATTGGGACGGGTGCTGTCCGGCCCACGAACTTGGCTCCACTTTGACAGTACTTCTCATATCATTGTAATATTCACCAACATCTTTTTTTTAATTACTTCAATTTTTTATTGTTATTAAATATTAAATTATTAATTAATAAAAAATAATTTTTTTTATTTTAAAATAGTCACTAGTAGTGCACTAACGTTTTTTTAAAGATTTTTTATTAAGTATTTATTTATTTCGTTATTCGTAGTGAGATGAATTTTTTAACTGTAAACATGTGATTAGTACAATTATATTGTAAAATTGTCGCGACATTCATTTTACCAAATGAGTAATGAATTACATAGAGGACATATCGTCATCAACGACGGTGAGTACCAAAGTCCATTTCATTAGGAAATTGACGACTATGTTGTTAACCTTTATGAACTTCAGTTAGCATTCAATTATTTGTTATGTTTTTTTTATGTTTGTATATAGCAATGATATATTAGATATTTAAAAAAAAAAAATTCTTAAAAAATTTAAACGAACCAAAATTTTAATCAAATAATTTAATTATTATATTTGTGGAATAACATCAAACATATAAAAAAATAATAATTTGCAAAGTTATTCTCATCTAATACAAAATTTTCCCGGGGGAAAGTATCTCCACATTCTAAACTTCAGTTCAAATATTGCAAACTAGGCATTCACGCTTCATCAAATGGGTAATCTATAAATTTACTCCTATGAGAAAGCTCTTCAAAGTGGCATGTATTTTTTCCCTTGCAAGAATTGCATCACCAAGAAAAATCTCTCGATTTCTCTCTCCCTTTCAATACAATTCTTGTTATTTTTCCCAAAATTCCATTTTGGCAAATTCCCTTTTATCCATCAACACTCTTCCTACCATTTTCCGTTGTTCGTCGCCTGTTCTTCTGCATGTCTCTGCTCAATATGCCTCTGCCTGCCAAGCATTTGACAAAATGTCACAAAGGGTTGCTCAGTATCCCCAAGTTTCCAACATAAGCCATGTGCTTGAACTCTTTAGGCTTGTTAGGGAGAAGCCAAGTTTTATCAATGCCAAAATAGTACATGCATTAGTGATCAAACTTGGTGCTCTTCGCCATCTACCCACGGTTACTTCTCTGCTTATGATATACTCAAGGGGTGGGAGTTTTAGCTCCTCAATGGCTCTGTTTAGTGAAGTTGTTGATAAGGATGTGATTGTTTCGAATGCTATCATGACTGCTTGCATTGAGAATAATCTATTTGAGGCCGTAGTGAATTTCTTTCTTGAAATGGTTGAAGTAGGGAATGAGTTTGATTCTACCAGTCTTGTTATTCTTCTTTCAGCCTTGAGCAATATGAAAGATTTGAGACGGAGTATGGGAGTTCACGCTTTGTGTGTGAAAGCAGGAACACTTTCAGATTCCTTTTTGAGCAATGCTCTTCTTGATGTCTATGCAAAGTGTAATGATTTGTACTCATCTGAGAATGTTTTCAGAGAAATGGAGTTTAAAGATACGGTTTCATGGAACTCGATCATTAGTGGGTGTTTATATAATGGTCACCCTATGATGTCCTTGTTGTATTTCAAGCAGATGGTCTCTATTTCAGAACAAGTAGATAGTGTGAGCCTTTCGTGTGCTATTGCAGCATCTTCTTGTTTAGAGGAGCTTACAAGTGGCCTAGCAATTCATGGATTGGTTATTAAGCTTGGCTATGCAGAGAGAGGCCATATATCTGTGGCGAACTCTCTCATTTCATTCTATTCTCAATATGGAGAAGTTGATGCTGCAAAATATGTCTTCGAGGAGATGGAGTGTAAGGACGTGATTACATGGAATTCAATGATTAATGGGCTAGCTTTGAATGAGGAGGTTATTGAGTCATTTAATCATCTGCATATAATGCAGTTCATAGAATCTATGAAGCCTGAAGCAACAACTCTGGTCTCCATTATTTCACTCGCAGCAGACTTCATGTTACTAAGAGAAGGAAAAGCAGTTCATGGTTACATCATTAGAAGAGGGATGGAATCCAGTTTATCCATGATGAACTCTCTTCTAAACATGTATTTAAGTGGAAACAACGCCAAGAAAGCTGAACACTTACTCAGAACTATGCCAGTTAAGGATTTAGTCACTTGGAATACTATGATCTCTGGGTACTCCCAAAACGGGTGCAATAGAGAAGCTCAGACTTTATTTAAGAAGCTTCAAGGCCAGCATTTAAGCTGTAGCTTACCAACTCTTCTTGGGGTTCTCTCTTCTTGTGACGCCCCTCAGTTTCTCCAATTCGGGAAATCAATACATTGCTGGCATGTAAAATTGGGATTTGAGAATAATATTCTTGCAGTAAATTCTTTGATGTACATGTATATTCATTGTGGAGATTTAGTAGCTTCTTTCGAATTGCTGGGGGAAATTTCATTTACTGCTGATGTTGATAGTTGGAATGCTGTGATTTCTGGATGCACACAGAACAACCACTTCGGGATGGCTTTAGAGGCATTCAACTTGATGAGGCAAATATCGCGTGTCAACCATGATTCCATTACTCTAGTCAGTGCCATATCAGCTTGTGGATACCTTCAATTGGTAAATGAGGGAAAATCGATTCATGGTCTAGCTCTTAAGACCTCATCAGGTAAAGATATCCGTGTGCAAAATGTCTTAATTACTATGTATGCAAGATTGGCTGACACTATGAGTGCAAGCTTGGTTTTTAACCTTTGCCATGACCGTAATATGTGTACGTGGAATTGCATGATATCTGCTTTAGCTCAGAATAACAAAGCCAAAGAAGCATTGGCACTATTCCATAGTTTCGAATTTGAACCAGACGAGATAAGTCTTGCTACCGTTCTCTCAATTTGCACGCAACTTGGAATAATCAGGCATGGAAAACAGATCCACGGGCATGTCCTCAGGTCTGGGTACTTCAAAAATTCTGTAATCTCTTCTGCTCTTGTTGATATGTATAGCAGCTGTGGCAGGCTAGACATTGCTCTTCTAGTTTTCGAGAAATCACCTGAGAAATCTATTGCGGCTTGGAATTCTGTGATTGCGGCTTATGGGTTACACAGCAATGGTCGGAAAGCGATTGAAGTATTCACTGAACTCATCGAGTCTGGAATGAGCCCAACGAAAGCCACATTCGTTAACCTGTTAACAGCTTGCAGTCATTCAGGCCTCGTCGATCAAGGCTGCTGGTATTACGACCATATGTTAACTAGTTTCGGTGTGCAGCCTACCACTGATCATCACGTCTGCATAGTCGATATGCTAGGCCGATCAGGAAGGCTGCAGGAGGCTTATAATTTTGTCGAGGACATGCTAAGCCAACCCGAATCAGGCATCTGGGGGGCTCTGCTAAGCGCGTGCAACTATCATGGCGATCTCAAGCTGGGGAAAAAAGTGGCAGATATACTCTTTTCTTTAAAACCTGAGAATGTGGGTTACTATGTCTCCTTATCAAATATGTATGTTGCTACTGGGAGCTGGAAAGAAGCTGTGGAATTGAGAGATATAGTTCAGAATAAAAAGTTAGCAAAACCTGCTGCTTACAGTCTTATTGATGTAGGATTGGGATAGAAGACACTAAGGGTTGTTCAACTATTCCATTAATTATAAGCAGGATTTATTGATACTTCTCCATCTCCTCAATTTGTACAAAATCATCAACTATTGACTAAACAGTACAACATATCAGTCTGAATCAATCAAACAAACAACATTACATGACTAGAAACAAGAAAATACCAAACTCAAAACAAACCACAGAAATCACAATAACCACGACGCAGAATGGTCAGCAAAAACATCCCACTCTATTCATGGTGGAGATCGAGTTAGTTGTAAACTAGAATGCCAGACACCATACAACAGGTGAGGAAATGCCATGTATGTTACCTGCTCATAGTGCTCTTTACAGGAGGTCTCGGGTACATACTACTCATTGTCTCTTCTGCCAAATGCCGATTACTAGTTGCAGGAGGTGGTATACTCGATCTCCACAAAAACCTCAATCAACCCCGTTCTTCCTTGAAGTGCACTGAATGTTTGAAGTATTCTTTCCCACCTTCTCTGGCTATTGAATTCGAGCACCACATACTCAGAGCTATCAGCAGTAATGGGGTATCTACACTTCAACTTCAATCTTGTTTGACTAGGGTCGGTTGCCGTCACGTTTCGAACATTGGAAAGCAAATCATCGTAACTAATATTTTGGTCGACTATAAGCCAATCTGCCACATTCATTGAATAACGCACACCCCGCTGGTCGCCATGAATTATATCCCCTCCCCAGTAAAGTGCTATTATCATATCTTCTGCCATAATATCTGAGTTAATGCCACACACACACACACAAAATGTAAGTGAATTATCAAATACATTTATAAACATAGAATCTGAGTAAATTTGGGTATTCTTCTATTGCCATTTTCTTAATTCTTCTCAATTTAAAACTAATAAATTGACATTGGACCATAATTTCTCAAAAGTAAACAAGAACAGCTAAATAATATTTTCTTGTTATTTATTTTCAAGGGAAATGTTACAATGCAATAGGTGAGCAAGGATCTCCAAATTCGCTCCCATCCAATCCGCATTTAAAGTGGATCCACTTAGCAGAAATCCACCACTAGTAGTAGTAGATTGGATGCAAATCTAACTTCTTAAAGTCCACTACCAAAGAGTATGGTTTTCAATCCACTCAAGTTAACTGGTGGATCAAAACTGGGTTAATGTGTGAAAAATTCATCATATATCTTCCAAACTTGATAGTTTAGAAGATTAAAATTACTTGAATGAAATTGAAATCCAAGCAGGGCACCAAATTGAATTGACACAATTCAAATGTGACCCACCCAAACATAATTCAAATCCTAGATTAATGGAGCCTGCTCTGCTAAGCAGCAAATACTTGTGAAATTTTCCAGGAATTTAAAGTTGCAAATATATATAGGGATTTTCAATCATTCAACATAGGTAATATCCTTATCCAAACTCAACAAACAAGCACTAGCTATATTCAACAAAATAATTGAAGTTAAGGAAAAGGGCGAAGAAAATACCTCAACTCTTTCTGCTCTGGTAAGTGAAACTAACAGACAGAGATCTGAGAGTTTCGGGATAATCAAGACGTTGTGCTCCTGTAGATTTCTTTGCTAATATCAGTAGCTGTACAGATTTTAGATTTTGTTTTTTCTACTTTTTGTGTTCGCCCTTTGATCTCTATAGATTTTTTTTCTAGTATTTCCACATTAGCTAAACTAATCCTAAACATCCAGCGAAACACTTTGTGTTCAAATGACACGTAGTGATAAACAGATACTACAATGTAATAGCGTCAGTTGTATTAAAAAAATCCTAAACATCCAAAATTATTGTCTAAAAATAGGGGAGGTATATTCCGAATTGCCCAAGCAGTCTTTCAATCAGTCTCCTTGTTGATTATACACACAAGGGACAAATCTTCACACTTTTACAATTGGGAAGTCCAACCTCCAATCTAGGGAGTCCAAGAATCCAAACTCTTGCTTGAAAAAAATTATTGTGTGGACAACAATTCAAAGCGATATTGAATTTTATGAATTGGAATAATGCACATTATAAGTTAGAATAATATACATTATATGTAGTGTTTAGAATAATGAAACTTTTGGGATAAATAATATACTTTATTATGAGTTAAAATAATGTTTATTATGCTTTAGAATAATATATATTATGAGTTATAAAAATGTATGTTGCACTTGCGTTAAAAAAAAAAAAAATTACGCAAAACAATATCATTTTAGACCATAGTCTACACAGCTGTGGACCACTGCTATAACTATTGATTACAGCAAATTATTATGTGAACCATGGTCCATACAGTGCTACACATTTCTAAAATACAAAACGTACATTATTTATGTACTAAATGGACATTATTGGCTTATTGCTGTTCAGTTCAGATCAAACCCGGTCAGACTTGGTAAAATATTCACAACTCGTGAACAAAAATGTCTTCAACAGCTTGTTCAGGAAATGGCAAAATCATACAAAGACGAATTTGATTGCATATTTTAGGGGATAAAGAAAACCATCTATCCATCCTCTTATTATTTATTAACATATATTCCAAAAATAAAAACAAACAAACAAACAAAAATTTGCTAACCAACACTGTGTAAGGCATTCTTTGTGTCAGGTAAAAATAATACAAGCAGAACTTACCCAAAATTACTTGCTCAAAATGGCCCAGAAAAGGCGAACAACATCATTTCAATCGTTTCGTTACTCTTCTCTTAGCGTAAGGGCCTCCAGTGATTGTACTAAACTAATCTCCTCACAAATAAAACTTTAAACCACCTATAATAATCAGAGGACACAACAGACCAATTCACCTTCAACAAAGGTGGAGCGCTCGCTCTAGATGCAGCTAGGTGCCAGTAAAAAGAGGCAGGCATTTGTTAAAAGTTAAATTTAATCATCCAGGTAATAGTATGATCCTGCTGCCTTTTGCTCCCTGTCCTTGGTTGACTCAAGTTTGTTGATTCTTGGGCGATAATTAGTTGGATCCCGTCTAAACGTAATATCCAGGTGCTGTGGAAATCGAGCAATGTACAAATAAATCATAATCATAAGAAATAGATCCAAGAAAGGTCAACTCAGAGAGGAGAGTTATTTGTTTTCATATGGGGGGTTAGGAAGGAAAACAAACAAAAACGAGATATAAATAGGGAAAGCTTACAGATAAGAATAGGTTCATTCCGGTCAACAATGACTGTGGTGAATTTGCTGTACAATCCACCGATGGCATCCCTTCATACACGATCACTCTGTCAGCCAAGTAGGTTGCCATTATGAAGTCATGTTCCACCACAAACGCGGTCTTCTTTGCATGAAGAATAAACCTCTTTATAACTTTCGAAGCAACGATACGCTGCTCAGAATCTAGATATGCGCTGGGTTCATCAATCAAATAAATATCGGCAGGCTGCACAGAGTTCAGCTCACAAATGAGATCGATAAACCAATAAATTGCATAAACTGAATGATGTGTGCAGGATGAAATATCATATGTAGGTGAATAAATGGCCAATATTCGGGAGGGGAGGGGAGGCTAAGTAAGTATCAAGAAGGAAAACTAAACTGTGAAAACTAAACTGTTAAAGGCATCTCAGAACAGCCAGTGAATAATTTAGTTAATGTACAATATGGCAAGTGATTACTCTATTAGAAAAGAAAGGTCTCCTTTGTTCATTAATTCTCAAGTATAACCACTGAGATTCATTCCTAAATCTCAAACAAGATAACCAGTGTGACTTGAGAATTTAATTGCAAAGAATCCAGGATGTAATAAAAGAGATAACAACAAAAAGCACATAACTATGCAGCACAACAATCTAGACAACAATCAGAATACTCAGATTAGATGGGATTATAGCAGAAGGAAAGAAAGGGAGAAGAAGCAGAAACTGGTTTCAGCAACTGCATAAGGCTAGGAGGAGAAATTCCAAGGGAAAATGAGAACGGGCAACAGAAAACAATTTCCAAGAATTCAATTCTTATGTGAGAAACTCAGGATTAGGATACATCAAATTCCATGAACCAAATAAAGCACAGTAATAATGACAGGTATACCACCCGTAGTAGAGAGGATTTACCTTCCCAAGACACAAAGCCAAGGCAACTCTTTGCAACTCTCCACCAGATAAGTTCACAACTTCTTGATCCATCAATTGCTCAATTTGCAGAGGCTTCATAACATCTGAGTTAAACTGAGGATGGGTATAAGAATCACGTATTTTCTGATGTAGCAAATGTCTCACCGAAGATTGAGATTTGGGACTAATTTTTTGTGGCTTGTAGGAGACATTAAACTCAGGAATCTCCGCATCAGAGCTTTCAACACTGTCAGGCTTCAGCAACCCAGCCTGTTGTTTCAAAAAGAGTTTAAAGAAGGAAACTCACAAAGTTGGAAAATTCTATACAGGCTTTTAGCAATTTAGAATTTGGAGAAATCCCAAAGAAACATACCAGCATGCGGATAAATGTTGTCTTCCCAGTTCCATTCTCACCAAGCATTACAATAATCTGAGAGTCGGTAAATTCACCTTCCATAACCTTCAGCTTGAAATTACCCTGCGTCTTTGTCATGGTAGGGTATTTATACCGTGCATATGTTTCAATTTCCTCTGCACTTTCCTGTGGGGTCTCAGCGACCTGGGGGCGAATGAAAGAAGAATTAGATGATGTTGCTGGCATGAATTATGAATTAATTAGCAAAAGAAACAATACCTTAAAAGTAAGAGATTCGTCACGGAATCGAAGATTTTCTGTTGGCACAAACCCTGCCAAGAATATGTTAATTCCTTCTCTAACAGAGAATGGAAGGGTTACAACACCATATGCCCCAGGCTTCCCATATAGGCAGCAGATGAAATCCGACAGATAATCAAGAACACTCAAATCATGCTCCACGACTATTACATAGCTGAGGCAGTATTAAAAACAATTTTGATGAAATTCAAAAACTCAAATATATGTAAATGGAGTGCTTGAATACTTGACAGGAAAAGGAAGAAAAGACAGGGTAGAACCTGTTGGGTCGGAGCAAAGATCTGACAACTTGAGCAGCTTTGAGTCTCTGCTTCACATCAAGATAGCTTGATGGTTCATCAAACATGTAAATTTCTGCATTTTGTATAGCAACAACAGCAATAGCGAATCGTTGAAGCTCTCCACCAGACAAATCTCCTACATTACGGTCCAAAACCTTATTCAATTCAAGATCGAGACAAAGTTCTGTTTTGACATCTCTCTCATTCTTTTGTTCAAGGACTTGCCCCACATTTCCTTGGACAGCTTTTGGAATATGGTCAACATATTGAGGTTTGATAATAGCCTATTAAAGAAAAGAAATGCATCATAAGTAAAGGACGGTAAATAAGGCAAGTAAAAGTTTTCATATTAAACATTGCTTTTGTCAGATTGCCTCTAAAAGTAAACATAAAACTTCAAATTCTTTAAAAAATGTATATCCTTTACATATATGCGCAGAAAAGAAAAAGTATATACTGCAAATGTTTGTGAACCATCAAGAATGGTATCATCATAAATCATCAAGAATGCAATCAATTAAGCACATCATAAAAGCACCACAAACAGAACTCACCTTTAGATTGTCTTCCAAAATACGAGTAAAGTAATTCTGTAATTCAGAACCTCGGAAATAAGTCAATATCTCCTGCCAATCCGGAGGGTTCTGCAAGAAATAAACGCAGAATAGTAAGCCTTCTATATACCTTTCTTAAAGAAATGTTTAATGCAAAATGACGAGATCCAAATGTATTACATTGAAGCGCCCTAAATTCGGTTTTAGTTTCCCAGCCAAAACTTTAAGCGCAGTTGATTTGCCAATACCATTTGTTCCTACCAAGCCAAGAACTTGTCCGGGTCTTGGAACTGGCAATCTGTGATAAATATTTCCAATTAGTTTAAGCAGAGAATTAGTGGTAATTGCATGAGGAACTAGCAGTTTAACAACTAACCTGTGCAATTTGAACGTATTAGGACCATAACGATGGGTAGTATCCTTGTTCAAGTCCTTTGGCAGATTTATAATCTGAATTGCTTCAAATGGGCATTTCTGTTTTTTTTTAAGGATAAAAGTAATCGGAATATCAGACAATTGCATTAAAAGTCAACAGGAGGATAAAAAATACTCTTATGAATGTTTGGAGTCTACAAACCTTAACACAAATACCACATCCAATGCACAACTCCTCTGAGATGAAAGCAATCTTGGATGCAGGAGCAACCTCAATACAAAGTTTGCCTACAATAACAAAGCAAAGAATTGGCTAGACCTAGTCCAGTAAAGGCCTATGGATATTGTGGTATATCATGTTTCTTAGTATTTAAAAAAAATAAAAATAAAAATTGCAGAACCATCACATATGAAATATCAGACAGTAGAATATAAGATTCAGCATCCCTTTAAAAACAGAACATAAATAGAAAAGTGGATTTTGAGAAGGTAAATTGCATGCATGACAATTTTTTATTTCAAAATCAATGTAAGCAACTAAAGCTTCACTGGAAACTGATAGAAACTCCTGAAAAAAAGGTGTGTAATCTTAAACACTTCCCGACCCCATTTGTCTAGGTTCTTTGTGACTATGTTTTTGCATGCATAACCAATTTAATCAAATTAATTTGGACCTGAATGAAAGAAAACGAATAGAAAGACATTCTTTCAAGAAGAGATAATATACAGAACGCTACCTCAAAGGGGCTGAAGCTCTTGTAAAAACAAAACAAAAAAAAAAAAAAAAAAAAAGAGTGGAATATATTGCCAGTGTAACAACTCATCAGATGTTGCTAGATGTCACAAACTCATACTATGATGCATGAACAATGGAAAGTAGATAACAGATAAAAGAGCAATACAAATTCAAACTTTATCACTGAATTGTTTAAATCAAAACTTCAATTACAACCTAATCAATAATATTAACAAAAATTCACAATATTTGTGATACATGCGGCATAGTTACATGATGCACAACAAAGGGAAAAATAGTAAGAGATGTAAACACAATAAAAATATGAACTTCATCACCCAATTGTTAAAACAGGACCTCCAATTACACTTTAGTCAATAATCTAATCAAGATTCATTTGAATTACTATCCGCGGATGCATCTCTTAGAAGGAAAAGGAGTTCACAACTGTAAATATAACGAATCAAAATCTGCAGATAATTTTTTTTTTTTTTAATACGAACAGATAATCATAAAATATATTTGAGACACATGAATATAGTGAATTACCGGTTTTCACAACGGGGCAGCTCTTCTTGCATTCCTGACGGCACTTCTTGGGCTTGCACTTGTCGGAGCTGACGATTGCAATACGCGTCAACCTCTGATCCGACATTTTTCTCTCCTCCGATCTCCTCGCTTAGAAACCCTAAATTATTTAAGCAAAGTGGAGTGTTTTAGCCGTAAAAGGTCCCGTCCCACCAATTGAGGGACGCGTCACAGGGAAGGGAATCGAATTTTGATTTTAAGCTGGTTAGGGCCTAGGGTTCATCAGAATAGCTTGAGAATTTTGTATGAATTTGTTTTTTTTAGCCCAATTTATTTTCGTTAGTCATTCTTTCATGGATATTATGAAACAGTTTGAGTAGGTTTTAACCCAATCGTTATACCGTTGACCTTTGTCCGAAACGACATCATTTTAGTGTCTGTGTTAGTGGACACGGATACAGACGCGATTGAGTGTATATTGTCGAAAATTAAATTGTAGTTATATCGAAATGATATTGTGTTTGTGTTGTAATGAAGCTATAGTGTATATAAAATGAAACTGAATAACAATTTCACATATTTGAGTATATAATGTTGAATGAAACTGTAATTATATCAAAATGAAACTGTAGTTGTATTGAAAGAAAACTATAGTGTATATAAAATGAAACTAAATATGTTACATAAATATAGCTATTGTACACATAACGATGCGGACAAGCGCGGTTTCTTTTCATTAAAAGAAACAACACCATTTTAGAACATGATCGCAATGCTTTGTGGACCATGGTCCACAGTATAATTTGCGGGAAATTATAGGTAACGTTTATTGGCAATTGGCACACTATTATACGGTTGTTATACCGTGAACCATGGTCCACAAAGCTTTGTGGACCATTGTTTGAAAACGGTGTCATATCTTTAAGTAAAGAAATAGCCGTCATTACATTTTAACAAATTTCGTATTTTTTGCATGTTCATAACAAAATGAAACTACAGTGTATCTAAAATGAAACTGTATCGCTTATTGTGTTTATATTATCAAATGAAATTGTAATTGAATTGAATTGATACTTTAGTTGTGTTGAAAAGAAACTGCAGTATGTATAAAATGAAACTAAATAACATGTCTCACATATTGAGTGTATATTATCAAATAGAAATGTAGTTGAATAAAAATGATACTTTAATTTTGTTGAAATGAAACTACACTATGTATAAAAAGAAACTAAATAGCATGTCTCACATATTGGATGTATATTGTCAAATGAAACTTTTGTTATATCGAAATGATATTGTAGTTGTATTGTAATGAAACTACAGTGTATATAAAATAAAACTGAATAACAGTTTCATATATTTGAGTGCATACTGTCCAATAAAACCGTAGTTGAATTAGAATTATTATTTAGTGGTGTTGTAATAAGACTACAGTGTGTATAAAATAAAATTCAATAGCATGTCTCATTGTAAAAAGACTATTGTATGTATAAAGTCAAATGAAACTGTAGTTATGCTGAAATAAAACTACAATGTATATAAAATGAAACTGAATATGTTATACAAGTAGAATTAATTACGCAGAACGGGTGTCCTTTCTTTTCATTGAAAGAAACGACACCGTTTTGGACCATGGTCCAAAGTAAAATTTGCCACTATTATAAGGGTGTTTAGTATTTTCTGGCCTATCAATTTACTTTTAAACAAATTTTTTTACGATGAAATAATTTTGTAAAAGAAAATAATTAATATGTTTGGTATTAATATAAAAATATAAGAATTAAATTATTTAAAAAATTAAATAAGATTTTTGATTTATTTAAACTTGCCTAGAAATTTTGTTTAAATATCTAATATATCATTGTTAATTTGTTAGTTATCCTTCATATGAATTATATTACAAACTAGGCATAAAACTCTATCAGAATATAGTAATGATTCTTAAAAAAAAAAAAAAAAAAAAAAAAAAAAAAAAAAAAAAAAGAAGAGACACGCATCATGATTAAGGATTATATTTAAAATAGAAAACTAGTCAATAATATTGACTATGTACCTATATGTAAATTTTTTTGATAAACAAATTATAATAGTGAAAGAGACAAATTTATTATATTTATGAAAGATTCAAAAAAGATAATTAATTAATTAAATAAATTTGATAGATTCTCAATCACTTGGAAAAGAGAGTCGGACCTCCCTTAAGTGGAATTTAATTTTCTTAATACAATGAAATTGGATTCCCAGCTATCCTAAATATCAAAAATTGCATCAAACGTGTAAACAAATTTCTCACCTTTTAAATTCTCAAATATAATTTAATTTTCTTAATATAATGAAATTGGATTCCTAGCTATCCTAAATATCAAAAATTGCATCAGACGTGTAAACAAATTTCTCACCTTTTAAATTCTCAAACATTTCTGTTTACCAAATGCCCTATAGTAGTCTTAAGCACACACGATGTGGAAAATGTTATGTTGTATCCATGACTAAAAACATTGTTATTAATTTTGAGTTTTAAAAATAGATACTCCGCTAGATACAGAATTCCTCCTTGTCGATCACTTCCTTCCATTCACTATAGGGTCTTGGCTTTCAATATAATTAATTCAATAATTTTCACTAGATCTTTAATGGGTAGGAGAAAAACACTTAAGAAACAAAAACTAAAGATCAGATATGCAAATTATGCTTTAGAGTTTGTGAAATTTGTATTATCGAAGCCGCAATTGAGGCTTAGAAAGCATGCAAATTTTACGATATTTTTTAATGAAAAATGTAAATAATTTTTTCCCATCAAGAGCAATTTATCACTGATACAAAGCAGAAAAGCAATGGAGAAGAAAGTGTAAAACACTAACAATGATGTCAGATTAACCATGAAAGCTATGGATTCCATCACAGCCACAAAAACTGAGTTTTCTGGTGATGATTTCATATAGCCTATAGAGCATTAAATATGTACCATAGTATAATTTATTCATAGAAATTAAAGCATTAGCAGTCTTAAAGGTCTTGGCATATGTTTAGCAGAGAGGTCAAGAATGGATCACTTCCACTTCTTGAACTTCCCACCACCGAACATCCCTCCATGCTTTCCATGCTTGCCATGTTTGAACTTGCCGTGCTTGCCATGTTTGAACTTGCCGTGCTTGCCATGCTTGCCAAATTTTCCATGGCCGTAACCACCAACACCAGGTACAACACCATGTGGTACATGAGAACCACCGTGGCCACTGTGGCTAATGTGATGAGCACCATAAGCAACTGCTGCAGCCGCAGCACCTCCAGCTAGCATTGCCCCCATACCAGCTCCATGCCCTAATTGTAAGAAAAATTTTAGCACAAAAGTCACACCAACACAAAGGAAACTCCACACGGCACTTTCAATTTGTTGCAAGATACTCCGTATAATGCATTTTTTATTGTGTTCATTCACTACTGCTAGGCCACGGGGCATATCAAAGTGCTTGTGAATTGTGTCTAGCCTTGTCAGGTACTTTATGCATCAATGGACGAGTTTATTTATTTATTTATTTATTTTTATCATTCAATGCCTCCAAAGTTTTCCATCAAAGTTTTAGTTTATTTATGAAAACAAAAAAACAGCAAAATTGAACTTCTGGCAACAGGCAAAAGCCAAAGTGAAAATGAGAGGGGCGTGGTTTCAACAAGTTTTTTTTTCTTGGGTTACTACAATTTAACCTTCTAGACTCAAACATGTGTCCTTCTGATTGAAATGGTAACAATGATGCCATCAAACCACAAGGTACTTGGCTGGTTTCAACAAGTTCTTCCCCACAAAGTGGGGATAAAGAAAGAAGAAAAGATATTCAATAAGTGTACCTGAATGGTGTGATGCAGATGGGTGAGGTTGGCCAGGGTAACCTGCAGGGGGGTAGGCTTGTGGGGAATACCCTTGTTGAGGAGGATATCCAGAAGGTGGATATGCCTGAGGAGGATATCCTGCAGGTGGATACCCTTGTTGAGGAGGGTATGCACCTGGTGCTGGAGGGTACTGTCCTGGAGGATAATGAGCAGGATTATGACCGAGATGAGAAAACAGCCCCTTATCAGACTCATCGTGCTTATCCTTTCCGCCTCCCATTTGTCTTAGTTAACAAAACAACTTGTACCTATCTGATGAATAAGAAACCCGTTAGACAATAAGAGAATGATATTTCAGGTGATTGAGCTCAAAATATTCTCTTCAAATCAAACACAATACACGTCCTCTGTTTTATTTTAAATAGCCAAACTCAAATTCAAAGCTAGACATTTCCAGCGGTGTATAGATCACCCTAGATGAGAATTGCTAAATATTTATGAAGCCTCAAACTCTCAAACATAGAATTGAGATAGCCCACAAGAACATAGAAAATCAACCAAACAATATACTACTGTTTCACATGATTACATAGGGACATACAAAGGAATTTAGGCTGCTTACAAAACTATATCGTATACACAGGACTAAAGAATGCCTAATAAGATAAAACAGGTGTGTAAATCATACAAAAATGAGACAAGTAGCAAAAAAGTTGAAAACTGGAGCTACAAAAAAGACAAATACAGAAAGATAGACAATTAAGAACCAAAAACTAAATAAGCTACATATTCACCCTTCCCTCCAGCCACAATAACCCATCCCCAAACTAGCAGGTATTCTATACTAGAGCAGGCACTGAGATTTAGATAAAGCTACCATTACTTTCACATTATCTCAATGTACTAACTACTAAATGCACCAGAATATAAACCATTGATCTAACAGCACATAATATAACCCAATGAAAACTCAGTGTAATATCAGATAAATGATAAATCACCTTCTGTAGCCAACAAAGAAGAAATCTAATGCCCACACAATTGTTGACCCTTCTTTACTAATCAAATAAACAAGAAAACGGCCAACTCATAGCCGCTGGTCAAAAAGAAAATTACAATTCAAAAGAATTAGATAGAAACTGATCAATCAACAATGGAGGATCAATAAGCATTAAAAAAAATAAATATTACCCAGGGCCTAAGATCTCTTTTCTGATCACAAACCAAAAAAAAAACCCCTAAATTCCCAAATACAATCTCAATAATTCATGAACGCTAACAAACTATACAGATTTTCAACAAAGAACTCATTTAAATTACGGATTCAACATAAGATACACAAACATATATAAATTCAGATACATCAACGATATGCATAAGAGGGCGAGAGGCAGGGGGCTTACAGAGATTCTCTTTGTGAAGTCGCGATTTGGAATGAAATGAAAGATGTCGAGAGTGGATATGTATAGACGGAATATTATATTGTAGCTTCGTTTATAAGTTTACGACTATTTATCCACGCGTCATTAGATGCGTACATCCCGTGTCTGAGCGCGTAGTTCTCATTTCTCAACCTTTTTCTTATTGTTTTCTATTTCATAATTTACCTTTTCCTAAGGTCAAAGGTTATTCATATTCGTGCAATCCATTTTCAATTGTAAAAGTTGATATTACCCTACAATTTATATTTTGAAAATTTACAATTTTAACTAACTTTCAAAGTAATGTCTGATGTAAATATATGTGTTTTATGGCCATTATATATCCTTTTTATCGTTATACAGTTTTACCCCCATCATGTACATGTCTATATTTGATCAATTAATACTTAATGAGAATGTGTTTTGAGTTTCCGTGTTTTCTTCCCCTCTCTCTGATTTTCTCTTTATGTTTTCTATGATTTTATAACATCTTATTAGCACGAATGTCTCTATTGTTATCACCTGAAGTTAGATTCCTTATATTGTGTTCAGAGATTCTGTTTGTGAAGTCTTGACTTGGAATGAAATGAAAGATGTCAAGAGTGGATATGTATAGACGGTATATTGTAGCTCCGCTTATAAGCTTATGACTATTTATCGGTTCCACGCGTCATTAGACGCGTACATCCTGTGTCTCAGCGCGTAGTTCTCATTTCTCAACATTTTCTTATTGTTTTCTATTCATAACTAGTATTTGCATCCGCGCAATGCACGATCATATTGTCAAGAGTATAAGTACAAAATATGAAATGATCAAACATAGTAAATAAAAATAAAAATATTTTCTCACATTAAAGATAAATAAAGATTACAAATTATTAAAACATTTATTCGTAAATAACATTTTGAGTGGTGTTAAAAAACCCTCTAGGTTCACCACAAATTAGAACCTTAAGACCATCTGGATTGTTAACCCTTGAAACTGTTACGTACAATTAACCATGGTTAAAAACTGATTTTTTAGTAACAAACCCACATGTGATTACGTCTAACATTGACTTTTGTTTATTGTCATGATGTATGATAACATAACAGGAAATTACTTTCTTTGAAATTTAAAAAGAAGTATTGGGTCTGACGGGGTCAATGCCATCCGTGGATCAGAACATTGGTACCTACATTGTTTCACATAGAATTTGCGCTTCAATCACATGGTTTCCAAAATTTTAATTTCTAATTTTGAAATGATCAATACAAAAAAAAAAAAAAAAAAAACACACACACACACGCACACAAACAAACAAACAAACAAATGAGTGGTCTATATTCCTTAACAACATAACTAGAGATCCAACCTTTAATGTTAATGAATGGTTTGGTTTACCTGAACACCTCAATGTGAACTTCAGATAATATATCAGCATTAGTATCTGATTTGCACACAAAATCACAACTCAAGTACCTCTTAAATGACGTTTTATTCATACCGTTCAACAACATCTAATGTTGGAGCCAATATGGCTCTAGTCTCAAGATGTTTATGATCCATGTTACCACTATGCTATGAAAGAAATTAATGTGATATCAACAATCTCTTGTATGGCATCACCATCTGTTTGCAATACAAATTGAGACGGAATACTTATATTACACTCACCATCATTATTGTAAAAGTTTTCCATCACCTAAATCAGCAATTCATTTTGCAAAAGTCTCTACCTTTTCAATTTCTTCTTCAGATGTAATACTACACAAACGTAACTTCTTTGTTAATCGAAGAACTTCACAATTGTTCCACAGGTTAGAAGAATTGATACTGGCCCGTACTATATCTTGTCTTGTGCCTTTTGGAATAACCGGCAGTATTTGTCTAAATTCACCTCAAGGACAATGATTTTTCCACCAAATGTCATCTCTAAACTGCTAGGATTAGAGAAACACATTAACTCTCTCATTATCCTATCCAGTGCCTCAAAATAATACTTGTGCATCATAGTAGCTTCGTCCCAAATAATCAACTTAGATTTAACAATCGATTAGGCAAGTGGGCTACCTTGCTGTGTTGCAAGTCGAGTCTCTAGTAATACAAATCGGTATAGCAAACCTTGAGTGTGCAGTCCTCCCACCACCGGGTAGTAGTAATGAAGCTATACGACTCGAAACAACATTTAATACAATTTCACCTTTTGACCTTAAAGCAGCTGCCATTGTTCTCCATAGAAATGTTTTACCTGTTCCACCATATCCATAGACAAAAAATAATATACCTTTATTTGACAAAACATCTTCAATAACTTTATTGTAGATGACTAATTGTTCATCAGTTAGTTTTGAAACCAAAATATCATGTTCTTGTTTTAAAGATTCCCGGTCATATGACATTTCTTCGTACAACAACCAATTACCCGACATGCATGCATTACTTCCGGCATAGGTGGATGGATAATCAGCCATTGACTTGTTACATGTATTCAACAATTTCTCAATATCAATAAAAGCATAATTTTCCTTCTCTAATTCACGGAGAATTAAATATATAAAAGGTAGAAAATGAAGTCATTTATAGCTTAGTAGAAAAAAAAACAATAATGTGTTAATAATTTTGTACTTGGAATAGCTAAATTTCTTCTAGCATTGAACTGAGCATCGTCTGTCAGATGATGCCAAACAACATCCCACACCCCTGTCCCATTGAATTTGAGGTCCGTAACATGACAAACAATTTTCTTAAAGAATTTGCCCCCGATGCACATCATAAAATTTAAGTAATTTTATTGTTGATAATGCTTTTAAAAAAATGATAAAATCAAACATTAATACAGAAAAAATGTTGGCATTTAATGATAAGTTATACTCTTCATAGATTTCTTTGTCTAAAATTTTTCATAGTTTAATTATTAGTGCATATTTTGCATAGTTGGCATTTAAAATATGAGAGATGTTATTCTAAATACAAGAAAATGTTGTAAAATAATAAAATCATTTAAAATATATAACAATTAATAATTTTTTTTTTTAAAAAAATACAATATACACACTACACAGTTAATACATATTTCAACTATTAGACTGGCAAATAATGTATCTATATATTTTATGATAAAATAAGCATTCATTAATTAATTATTAATGTCCATTTTGTAAATAATAATCAATATAGAAAGATAAGTAAATTATATACATATAAATATATACATTTTCAGATTTCTTTATCTTCAATAATGATTTTGTTTTTGAAGAATCTTTAATAATGATTTACTTGTACCACATGAATTTCTTTCAAAATTGAAGAAATCATGTACACAAGTTTTGAAGGTTACAGATTTCCTCTCTGTGTTCCTTTTTTTGGTTGGTTCTATTTTTATTTTTTTGACTTATTTTTATTCTGGGTGTTAATTAATTATATTAGTAGTAGAAGTACAAAATCTTTCAGATTCACCATAGATTAGAATTTTGAGCCCGTATGAATTACTCACTCTTGATCCATCCACATATAATTGAGTTTAATATGTGTAATTACTAAAAGAAATAATCATTGTTTGGTATTGTGTTATAAAGTAATTAAAATTACAAATTATTTGGGCAAATGCAGTTCATGCACACCACTCTTTTCACATTGAATTGGACATTTGGATGCACATGGCCATGGCCATCAATATTTTCTACATCAATTGAGCATAAATAAAGTTCAATTAAATGATATACTAAAAACCACAAACAATTTTTAATTTACATTTTAATAAAGCATTATGTTTTTATATTAAAGTAAAATAAAATTATTGAATTTTTATGCTGTAATACATTAAAAAAAACATTTTTTTTTACAATTTTGTAAATACAAAAACAACAAAATAAATATGATTTAATTAAATCTGGCCTAAAAAAATATTACAACATAAAAAAGCAATAATTTTATTTTATAATTGTTTTTTTTTTTTGACAAATTTTACAATTTTACTTTAATATAAAAACATAATAAAATAAAATTTAAATAAAGAAATTCCAGCCCAATATATATAAGCCCAACAATTTTTCTTTGGCCCAAAACCATAACCCATCTGTTGCCATCCCAATACAATGAAGGCCCATATATAAATTGCAACGCCAAACCTTAACATGTAGAAGTTGAAGATAATATACCACATCTTGAATTTTTTATCATCTAATCCTAATATACCACATCTTGAATTTTTGACTAATATTATGTTATTTAATACAAATTCATTAATAGAGTGCAAATAAGCCATGAAACTAGATACGAAAATGCAATTAGACCACTGAACTAAAAAAAGTTGCAGTTAAGTCATTGAATAACGACTTAAAATGATGCAATTGTCCCAAATAATAAGTTACTTTGCCATGCCACCAGTTACCTTGCTTACATGGCACTAATTTAAATTATTTTATTATAAAAAAAAGGAGGCAGCCACGCAAGCTGCCTTAACATGAGAAGTCGGACACTAGATCCATGGAGACGAAGAAGCATCTTCGTCTCCATGGATCTAGAGATGAAGATGGAGACTGACGATCTCTAGATCCATGGAGACAAAGAAGCATCTTTGTCCCCATGGATCTGGAGTGAAGTTCAATGAGACTGATGCTTGTTGGGAAATAGAGACAACGTCAACTTATTCTGACACTCTTTAGGAAAAGGATAACAACTAAACCAGAAAAAGATGTCTGTGCCGTGTTACAATAACACTGCCTTAAAAACGTTATTTGCCCGGTAACGGTGTAGTTAACAATCCCGGCACGCTTCCGACAGGTTACACAAACTAGCTGAGCTAAGCTTACACCAACTATAGCCCAGGCGATCCTCACTTTGCTCAGACATTGGGACAGAGAATTAAAGGGGAGAAAGAGACTTTAATGTTTGGTGTGTTTGAACTCTTAGATAATCTCACTTAAATAGTATAGGGCAAATGATTATAACCACATACCACCTAACAAATCTTGGCCACTTATTCAACTTGTGGTTAAGACTAAATCACCAAGAAAAATGAGAACCACAAATATTTCATGGCTTGCATTTTTTCCAACAATCCCCCACAAATGCAAGGGAATGAAAATGAAAATTTGTCTAGGTTGTTCACAAGAAAAGATGATCCCCCACACATTCAAAGTAGAAGTCTAGAAAGGACAATATCTGAGCAATACAATTGAGTTGACCTTAATATCAATGTTTAAACTTGAACTGATACGTAGTGACATTGAGTAATTTCCTTTCCGAGAGTGATATGACTCTTGAACTCATCGGTTAGACAAATTTTGAACTCAAAACACATATCAACTCTAACAAACAGGTTCTATGAAAGTCAAACTCTTTGACTGCTTATGATTAAATCTTAATATTCAAGCCTGTTGTGTCTATCTCAATATAGACCTTCAACCTTGTCAAGTCTATCTCAACATAGACATTTTAACCCTGTCAAGTCTATTTCAATATAGACATTTAACTCTGTTAAGTCTATCTCAATATAGACATTTAACTCTGTCAAGTCTATCTCAATATAGACATGTAACTTTGTCAAGTCTATCTCAATATAGATCACTTTTAAAGGCTACAAAGTAGTTAAAGACATAAATCTTATAGTTCAATAGGAACATCATGCTTCTCATATATTTTTACTCAATTGGACATTCGGATGCCAATGAGTGCTCTAGAAAGATAGCTCATTATCTTTCAGAAAAAGGTGGTTAACCTTTTTTCACTTAAGTAGGTGATTTCTTTAAGCCTATCTCAATATAGACTACCCAAATTGGGATGTGAAATCATTAAGAGCATTTTATGCTCACTCTGTCAATTATTAAGCGGTGAATTCATTAAGTCCGTCTCAATCGGACCACCCATCTCATAGGGTTATAAATTCATTAAAAGCTGTAGCTCAACCTCACCAGTACACAGATCATTAGAATGACGAATTAGTGTACTACTTTGTGATTCTTTCCATGGCTTCGTTTGACCACACAAGTGGGATCCACCATGAATTCATCACCTCTTAGAATTTAAGTCATTACATCAACAATTCAACGACTAATCTCATAATTAGTCTTCACTATTAACATAAGTTGATCAACTCCATCAAACTTACGTACACATTGACGAGTATTTTATTTACTCATAAATAATACCCTAGAGATTTTCATGTTTAACATGAAACATTCCTTTTTACCATTATTCTCGGTAAAGTAAAGAAACTTATAGAAAGGAAATATAAAGAGCTGATTACCCCCACAATGCAGCGATTACAAGTATTCTTCTCAAAAGTACTTGATATTTTACTCAGATTGATCTTTGGTGCCCAACATTGGCTCCTGAGCAGATCGACCTATGCAATCTTTACAGCAACTCTGCACTTGGTTAATACACTCTCAATAGTGGAATATATTTCAACCAAATTGGTTACCTTAAACCACTAAGGTTTCACTATATAAAGGAATCCTAGATCTTCAGGATCTCCCAATTAATATTTTAAATCATATATACAAATACTCATTGCCAATAAGCCACAAAGATAATATTGTTTGCATGTTGCATGTTGCATGTTGCTTCAAGTTGAACAACATAATCATAAATTTCACATACTTTCTTGAAAAGTAGATCTCATACTCAAAGATTATATGCAAACTGGCATTTATTAGAGAGAGGTTTATCTACATAAATTTCATCAAGATGAAATACAACATCTATAACTTTAGCATTCAAAGCTATGTTATTTCAACTTCACAATTTTCCTTCACCACATAACTCATATATAGCATTGGTATAATGCAAATTAGTACACATTTAAATGTATTCTCATAGTACCCTTTTGTTAATAAAAAGCAGTTTAAATCAACTTAAGCAATGCCTATTACAAAGCTTTGATGGCATGTAAAAGTCAATCTCATTTCAGGTGGGGGTCAAGTAGCACTTCAACTAGCCTGCATGACCAAAACCCTACTTCTTAAGAACTCCCAGGTCGAGTGGTGAAATCGAAGTTTACTTAAAAACCACCTTCCTAGACAGAGTATTCAAGAATAATGACATTTCCATGCTACCAACACAAGGTGAAAAGCTTTTGATATATGCTTATCATGTTTGACAAACATTCTCAGTACACAATTCAAATATTTCAAACTATGTAACTGTATCTCATTAAACAGTTCATATTTCTTTGTGCAAGTCACTATTAATTGTGTCTATTAATATGCAACAACGTCAATAGCATTCAACACATTGAAATGACAAGCACTAATAGGCATTCAAACTTTACACAACTCAACTAGTATTTGTTAGAAAAATTCATACGCGCAGCGGAAGCATCAAATCACTTTTTCAATGATTCTATGTAAACGAGGGAGTTAGAAAAGTTTACCCTTGAAGCGTGCTTTGGCAGAATCAAAACCATCCAATCGTCCGGCCTCTAGTCTGTCCACCGGTCGGGCACGCGAGAACTCCCAGAGATTTCTACGTGAAACTCTTTTCAGACTTTATCTCTGTATGTCTTCTCTCTCTCTTAAGAAATAGGGCAAGGCTATATATATAGCCTGGTTTGGGCCCAAAGGTGCTAGCCTTTAAAAGCCCAAAACTACCCAATATTGAATTAATCCATTAATCAATTATTAATGTATTAATTCAATATCGATAACTCTTTATCGATTTCTTTTAAAGTTCTCAGCATTACCACGAACCATTAAGGTGTGACTTTCTAGGTTCATAGTCGAACTAGCAACGAGTAATATTTAATAACTCATTATTAAATAACTCGTAAGTCATGAGTGACACCTAGCAGTATGTCATGACTACCTAGTTAACAATGAATATATTTTATAATATATTATAATGAACCTTTCAGTTACAAATATCATGCAACATTCCTTCCACACAACACTTGTTTCGAACCAGGTAAAGGTCATGGTCAAACTTAGTCAAACCCATAAACCCGGTCAATATGTCTATTCAATATTCTTAACCTGAAGTCCAACTTCATTATACTCTGGCCAGAGATTCTCGTTGTATGATTATTGAATAGACTGGAACATCCTTGTTACCTCAAGGCGGTGGATCCTCTATTGAACGCACACATGTCACCGTACAACACTAAACTAGGCCACCAAGTACACTTATAGTCCCATAAGGAACAAAAAGACGCATACTGGCAAAAACTAGTCCACCATATGTACGAGACAACCATGTCGTCTCAAGTTAAAGGATTATTGCATACTTGTAACATACAACATACCGATGACACGTAGGTAAACACCATGCGGTACGTTGTAGTCAGTCAATGTTCAATGACTTGTTCTCTAACAATCATCCACATGTCCACTCTCTGTATCTCATACAGAATGGCATGAGACTCACCATAAGAAGGACAATGTGCTAGTCTTATCGGAATTCTAATGCCCAATTAGAACTCCTATGACTAGGAACATTTTTACAATACTTCATTTATTAATTCTTCATCACTCATATTCTTAACTCTTAAGAATGAAGAATTAAGAAGATTGTATGGAATAATATCAAATATTAACTAAGCATTAATAAAATAAATAAAACAATTATTTATTATATTTATTTAATAAGAAATATATTAATGCCCAAAACAATAAATGCTGGCTCCTAGGGCATACATGTCTAACAGTCTCCCACTTGCACTAGAGCCAATCGGTAACCCTCATCTTCACAAGATGCCAATCTAATTGCTCCTGATTAAGTAGTATAGAAAACGGATCTGTTAGGTTATCCACTTATCCGTAAATGTTATTATCTGCATTGCTATATCACCCTTTCCAACGAACTCTCTTAGGGGATGATAGCAGCAACAAACTCGGCTTCAGTGGTTGAATATGCAATCATTTCCTGTTTGGAACTCTTCCAACTAATTGCACCACTATTACCAAAAGTAGACTTTCTATCATTCGATCCGATAGAAAATCAAATTTGTGTATCCTTTACTCTTTAATACTTGTTTTCCATCAATTAAGACTAAACTCTTAGTTACTTAACTGATGTCCAGTGTTATTCACTTAGATTTGATTGATGTTTACAAGTGACACTCACTACATTAGAAACATCAAAACTTGTACATAATATCACATATATAAGATACCCAATAGCTGAAGCCTATGGTATTTTACTCATGTGATCCCTCTCTTCAATTGTGTCAGGACACAAACTTTAGAGATATAGATTTCATGCTTGAAAGGTAATAAAACCTTTCTTAGAATCTAACATATTGAACAAATTCAATATTTTATGTACATATTTTGAGATAATCCTATTAATCTTTTCGATCTATCTCTATAGACTCGAATCCCAAGGATATAGGCTGTTTATCTCAAATCTATCGTATAGAAAATTTTAGATAATCAAACTTTTATCGGAGTCATCATGCTTACGTCATTTCTTGTTATTAATATGTCATCTACATATAATACAAGAAATGTGATAGTACTCCCACTGACCATTTTATACACATGGATCATCAATGTTTTATAGTATAGTCAAACAATTTGACTACCTTGTCAAAACAGATGTTCCACATTCTAAAATCGATATCTGATATTGCCTCTTTGTAAATGATAGGATTGTCATTAGACACATCATCTCCAATTGCAAAGACACTCTCTGTGTCATGAAGACAAGTATAATATGTCTAACAAACAAATATGTCTAACACTTTTCTAAAGAGGAGGCATAACTCTTGGTTCGTATTGCACAGATTCTTAAATCTGATTAGGCTAGGAAGATTTATTAACAAACTCTTTGTGAAGTTATATCTTTCTACCTTTTCAGATCTTGTTTCCAACTTGTCTGTTTTAGGCTTTTGATATAAGCCATGTAACCCAAATCTTAACATACTTAAGACGAGGTTTCCCATATCTCATATGGTGTCTTACGAACAGACTTAGATGGAACCCCATTCAGGATCTAAGATCCATTAAATGGACCATACATACATCAACATGTATCGAATGCTCATTTATTAATCATCAATCATATTCAAACAATAAATACCATTTAACGATATTCTAGTGTCATCGCATTTATTATTAAAATAAATGTAATAAACATTATTCCGAAAAGAAAAATTCATAATTATTCTTAACAGGAATGGAAATAATGTTTGAAATACTAGAATTACATAAATAGTATTTTAAATATGATTAAATGAAAACTGAATAGATAAATTTCCAACAACTAATGCAGCAACTCTTGCTCCATTTCCCATCCTTAGAGCAATCTCATCTTCAGTCAACTCTCTACTTCTTCTCAGATCCTACAACGATACACAAAACATGTGAAGTTGCTTCTGAGTATTTTATCAAAGAAGTAGTTATTTAGACCAATTAAAACTAGTCTCTTTAATGAGCATACCTTCTGAAGGTTTGTCATTGTCCTTGACTTTCAACGACTTTAGATATTCTGTGCAATTTCTTTTCCAATGCCCTTCTTTGTTGCAATGGAAACACTTTCCTTTACTTGCAACATTTCCTTTTGTTTTGGTCACTCCCCCAGTTGGTCTCTCTCTAGAAACCTTCTTGTTCTTTCTCTTCTTCTTTGACTTGGAAGAGGCCAAAAGAACAGTATCAGTGTTCATACCCTTCATTGTAGCATGAGCAGTGCACAACATATTGTGCAGATCAGATTTGGAACAATGAAGCTTGTTCATGTGGAAATTCATTATGAAAGGCCCAAAAGAATCTAGAAGAGACTGTAGAATTAAGTCTACTTCAAGCTCAGAGTCAAGGAAGATATTTAATTTTTCCAATCTCTCCAATAAGCCAATCATATTAATAACATGATCTCCTACATTTCCTCCTTGTAGTTTTGCTCGAAATAAGGCCTTAGTAACCTCATAACGTGCAATCCTACTATGCTCACCGTACAACTCTTGCAGGTGATTGACCATAGATTTTGCGTCAGGCATCTTTTCATGCTGACGTTGTAACTCATTGGTCATAGAGGCAAGGACATAACTCTTAGCCCTCAGATCATCATCCTTCCACTTATCAAACGCTGCAACCTCAGCATTATGAACATCAAGCTGATCAACATCAGCATCATCTAGTATGATACCAATCAATGGAGGATCTTGGTCCAAAACATAACCGATCTTCTCCAAATTGAGAACAATTCTCAAATTTCGGAGCCAATCAGTGAAATTTGGTCCAGTAAGTTTGTTTTCTTCGAGTATTTTTGACAAAGGATTTAAAGCCATTTCAAAATAACTGCAGAAAATAACATTAATTATTAGACACGATTTTTTATTAAACTATTTGATTTTCGATTATATAATCAAATAGTACCTCCCACTAAATTTTTCGAATCCTGCACTTCCCAAGCAAGAAACGGAAATCCCGTTGGAAGATTTCTAATGGGTAATCGAGGTCTTACAAATTTATCTCATTCCTCACCTTAAGGGGCATCTTGGAATTTGAAAAATTTGTAAGTGGCCAACTCTTGCCAATACATCTCATGCATGATTCGATTTTATTAAACTTGAGCTCCATGGCCCATTGAACCTCACCTTAAGGGGCATCTTAGCCCAATGGACTCAGTTAAGTCAAACCCACCATCCTGATAACAAGTAGAGTTGAACCTTGACTTTTCTCACCTTTAGTGGTTTCTTGAAAAGCAAAGTTTCTAAGTGCTACCACATCACATGTTTAAAATAAGAAAAACAAAATATTTTAAAATAACACGTTGCCCCTATGTTGGCATAGCCACACCGTGCTAAGAAAAATATTTGATTTCTTACGATGGTAGAGAGCCACGATTAGGTAATCTCAACTCTTGAGACCTAACCGTTACAACTTAATATTTAATAAAGGGAAGAGTTTAAGAATATTATGTTTCACTTTACTCATGCAACATTTTCACATATATCACATATATAAAGTGCATGAAAAGTAAACTCGATATCGGTCATGGACTTCTAAATGGTCAAAATTGAGCCAGCTAATTTTGACCGTGCACAGTGAATAGTGAAAAATTAAAATCCTATCTATTACATGTAAACTTCCATCATACATATACAAGCCTTCAACTCTTGAAGTCTTCGATTCTTCATACATACATTTCCTATCTACCATAAAAGGGGTACATATTTCGGGAAGGGATTTACATTACAATAATAGATAAGAGGCACGCAGTCCCCAATTTTAATTAATCACCAAAAACGGTGCAAAACCCAAAATAAATCACATTCATTCAACGGGTCCTAAGTCCATGACCAAACCGACATGCTAAGCAATCCATACATAGCATAAAATAAATAATGCATTAATTTGTGGCTTTAAAAGATATAATCCAATTATACCATAAAAACTTGGGTCAATTTAAAATAAACTTTATATGGAAACAAATTTCCATATAACAAAACAAAACTCTCCATTAATTAATTAATTCCATACCAATATCAAATTTGCATGAAATCAATCAATTACAATTATAATCTTATTTTAAATTAAACACTTTAATCTAAAATATTATAATCATGGAACCTTACTTAAATAGCATTCAATTATCACATAAAAACACTATTTAAGGAGAAAAATAAATATTTCAAGATTATAATAATATAATTATTACTACCATAAAAATCACATTTTAAATGGTAACAATAATATATTATCCTCTAATCTTCCAAAATATTATTAATTTTTCAAATATAGAAAATAATCATTATGATAATTATTAATACTACCAAAAATATCTCATATTTTAATTAGTAGTGATTAATTTCCCAATTATCAATATAGAATATTTTCAAATATGATAACAATTAATATCACCCAAAAATATCTAATATTTAATTTGGTAATATAATTCTAATTATCGTATTTTATATATTAATAATATAATATTACCATAATATTATTAAAATAACAAATCAAATAATACCATAATTATCAAATAATTAAATGGTAATTTTATGATTTGCCAAAACTTTCCCTAATTACATGCGTAAACCTCCGCCTAATTGCCGATCACTGCCCAAGTTCTCCGGCCGCAAGCAGCCGCACGTCAACGCCATCTGACCATCACGCCAAGAACGGACGACAGAGTCTCCCGCGACGGCGCTCTCTGCACCACCACGACGCCACCCGTTCTCCTCCGACCGAACTGCCATCGGCGGACTATCAATTGGTCGACAGCCAACGCAGGCATGAACGGCGGCGTCACCTGGACCGCCGGTGCTTTCATCGCCATGAACAACCAGCCTCCGGTCGCCTCTCCCGGAACAGCCAACTGCCACATCGCCGCCGCAACGTTGCTGGAGTATCCGGCGATGAACTCTTCATCGTCTTCTCCAGGAGCAAGTCGCGAGGCCAAGCCGCCGTTGCTGGAGTCACCGGAAAACACAAGCCCAAAAGTGGAGAATTCGCAAGCAATGTGAATCGGAAATACGCAGACGTAACTCTTTTACGCAAAGAGGAAAAATCATTTTGTTTTCTTTTGTTTTTCTTTGTTTTAATTAAATATATATCAAATATATATATATTATAAAAACAAATAATAATCAAATTATTATAACTATTAAATTAACCCAAGATTTTTAGATAAAAAATCCAAAGCCACAAATTAATCTAAACATAAAATCATTAGAAAAAGCCTGGCTTTGATACCACTGTTAGAAAAATTCATACGCGCAGCGGAAGCATCAAATCACTTTTTCAATGATTCTATGTAAACGAGAGAGTTAGAAAAGTTTACCCTGAAGCGTGCTTTGGCAGAATCAAAACCGTCCAATCGTCCGGCCTCTAGTCTGTCCACCGGTCGGGCACGCGAGAAGTCCCAGAGATTTCTACGTGAAACTCTTTTCAGACTTTATCTCTGTATGTCTTCTCTCTCTCTTAAGAAATAGGGCAATGCTATATATATAGCCTGGTTTGGGCCCAAAGGTGCTAGCCTTTAAAAGCCCAAAACTACTCAATATTGAATTAATCCATTAATAAATTATTAATGTATTAATTCAATATCGATAACTCTTTATCGATTTCTTTTAAAGTTCTCAGCATTACCACGAACCATTAAGGTGTGACTTTCTAGGTTCATAGTCAAACTAGCAACGAGTAATATTTAATAACTCATTATTAAATAACTCGTAAGTCATGAGTGACACCTAGCAGTATGTCATGACTACCTAGTTAACAATGAATATATTTTATAATATATTATAATGAACATTTCAGTTACAAATATCATGCAACATTCCTTCCACACAACACTTGTTCAGAACCAGGTCACTACTACAGAAATCACATACAACGTCGGCTAAATAATTACCCGACGTTAAAGGTTCATTAATTAATTAAAAATAAATAAAAACCCTTTAACGTCGGTTATTTACTAATAACTGACGTTAAAGGTTGTAGATTAGACTACTGTGCGATACGACGTCGGCTAGGTTAGTTAGCCGACGTCGTATCCCATTAGTATTAGGCCCGGCGCATACGACGTCGGCTACCGCTCCTAGCCGACGTCGTATCATTAATCCCGGGCACGATACAACGTCGGCTACCACTCCTAGCCGACGTCGTATCGCGCCGATTTATAATATTTATACCTACAACGTCGGTTATTATAAATAACCAACGTTGTAGGGTTTTGAATATAGCCCAAATACTTTCAATTTTAAACCTTACTTGTGGTTTAAATTAAATTAGGGATTCAACAGTACCTACATAAATTTTAACTATTCTCTTTCCCCCCCCCCCCCCCCCCCCCCCCCCCCCCCCCCCCCCCCCCCCCCCCCCCCCCCCCCCCCCCCCCCCCCCCCCCCCCCCCCCCCCCCCCCCCCCCCCCCCCCCCCCCCCCCCCCCCCCCCCCCCCCCCCCCCCCCCCC
>NC_044928.1:22035264-22048046 GCF_003576645.1 Ipomoea triloba
GTAGTTCATTGGTTGGTTTGAGTGCAAGAGAGTAGTAAAGTAAAAGTGATTTTGGGAATATGTAAAAGGAATAGGGATTGGATACTATTCATGAATATTGCATAGTGAGTGTCTAAGGTCATGGATTAGGATTGCTAGGATATTGTCTATTCAAGAGTGTGTTGTCTTAGTCCTTTTCCACCTTGTGTACTAAGGCTTCTTTGACTTAGGAGTGCCTTCAAGCATCCAAAGTTCTAAGAGGAATTTTATCAAACACTTGAGCTACACACTATCCTACTATTCTTAAGAAGTCCATAGGAAATTTGATTGTGTAAAGCTTCAAATCCTAACTCTAATCAAAGACATGAAAGAGTCAAGAGCTCAATCTCTCATCTAGATTGGCCAAATCCAAACAAGATCTCATCAAAACAACAATCAAAAGACAAGAATAGATAATCCATCAACACAAACTCATAGATCCAAGATATAGAAATAAGATCATCACAAAAGCAATATTCAATCACACACTCCAAATCCCTAGACTAAATTAGCTACTCATGATATGAAATGCAAGCAAAAGCTAATTTAATCCAAGAACAAGATAGCTAAAATTATAGAAATGAAATAGAGATCACCTAGATAGAAGAAGATCTTCAATCCAAGCTTGTTGTCTTCTACAATGGAGATTGATCTAATCTAAAAACTAAGAAAAAATGGAGAAAGTTCTCCAAACGAAAAACTAAGAAAAGGGAAAACTAAAATTCTGGAATCCTCCTCTGGAAATTCATCAAAGGGGTTTAAATAGTCTCCGAAATGACAACCCTAGCTGAAATTCGCGCATCACGCCTCCACGCCTCTCACACGCGTGTGAGCGTGCGTGGGGAGCTTCTGGAAAGTTTCCACGCTTGCTCACACGCGTGTGGCCTCCCAGTTTGGTCCTCCGGGGCTCCGCTTTTGCCTGGTTTGCTCTTTAAGCTTATCTTTTGGTCCTATTTGCTCCCGGGGCTCCTGTTTTACTTCCTTTGAGCTATAAGTAGCTTCTGTGCATCAGTTAGTGATTTTCAAGCATTTACGCATATGATTTACCAAATAAGGATGCTATAGACGCGATAAAACACCCTAAAATGTGCCTGAAATAAGGGTATCTCGGAGTCTTATCAAATTTTCCACACTTTGCTTCTTGCTTGTCCTCAAGCAAGACATTTTACTCTCTAAGCATATAAGTCTCCGAGATACTCTCCCATGCAAAACAAAGCTTTTGGCAAGTCAAAATAATGGGTGTCTAAGACTGTTGAAACGAGGGAAATCATTTGTGTTATCTATAAAGGATTTTGGTCAGATGTCAGCAACTCAAGAAATATTTTCGGGAAATAAAAACCTTTCGTTGATAAACAAGTAAAACAAGGGATCACACTTCTCGCACCATACGCAAGCATGCATTTTCAAAGTTTTGGTTCACCTTCTATTTAAATAGGGCCTCTAGCCGATCTCACTAGTGGGAACGATGTGCACTAGCTAATCAACTTTCCATCCTTATACGCCAAAGCCCAACGTAAATGTAAATGAGGGTAGGGGCATGGACCACTCACCGCTTTTGGCTTAGCGCGGTCCCTCTTTCTTCTCACTTCCTAGGATAACGTTATCGAGCCACCCGACTTCACATGGAGATCCATGCTTTTTCGAAGGTCAGTGCAATGGGTACTCGAATCCTAGCAAAGCGGCTCACCTCAGCTCTATTTTCTCAATTCTTGGGATCTTTTTATGTGAACAACCGACTCCAGATAAAGCTTTTTGCTTACCGAAGACTATGGTTTGGACACAACCCAATGAATTGGCTTCCCTCAATTTTAAACTCTTTGGTGATTAGCCTTTTGCCTTTTCGACTTCTCCTCGTGTCAACCCCTCATGCCTTTTTCTATTTAATGTTCAAGGGTTTTGTTTTCTCATTAAGCTCACCATTAGGCTCTCCTTTTGCCCCATGCCCTACCAAGGTTAGTTCAATTCTGGGCCTTGCTAGTTTTATCTTTCTCAAATTAAAGAGTGCACACTCCCACTTCGAGAGATCCTTTACTAAGGTCCTACGTAAATAAGAGGTGAACATCATGCAAGCAGGCAAGAATATAAACTTATTTGGCTCTAAACACTCTCATGGGTGCGAAAAGTAACTTCCTCAAAGATATTTCGAGAGTAAAAATTTTTGGGCATCTAGTCAAAATTCTCCCTAGATAACACAAATAATAACTCTCTTTTCAAAACTGCAAATGCACCCGCTTATCATTCCCAAGAGCTTCAACTTCTAATACTAAGCATGTAAGCATGTAAAGCACGAAGTGCGTCCTTTCCACACTTTAAAGTAAACATCGTCCTCGATGTTTCTATACGTACAGGGTAAAAGAACTAAACAGGGATTCTAAGGATAGACAAATAAAAATCCCTTTCCACACTTTGGAAATTGCTCTGGATATAGGGTATGAATCAAACGATCCTCTTAATCATGGCAAACTGTAATATACTCATACACAAAGCTATAAAGAAAATATTTCCACACTTTAGAGATCAAAACGGGCTTAAAATTAGAAAAGGGATAAGAGGATAAACCAAGTATGCATCCCTCTTTCCACACTTTAGCTTCCAGCATAGGCTCGCTCCCGTTATAGATGCTCTATAAGAAATGGAGACATAACATACAAAAAGGGTTTTCGGAGTACTATTCAATTATTATAAGCTGATAGAAATATAAAAGCAATAAAAATAACAAAAACTTAGATAATAAAGCATAAAGATAAGTAGAAATATCTGAATAGAAATGCAGAAAAGTAAAGCAGTTGGAAATGAAATAACATAAAGCGATAAAGATAAATAAAGCAAAGTAAAGAGATAAAAGAAATAAAAGTCGGAACCCCGCGCATAGGGATCCTAATGTTCAGATGGGGCTAGCAACCATAGTAACCAATAGTCAAGAAACTCAGAATCAAGTGTCAATCAGTCAAGACCGAGAAAAATCGAAGGAAGGCATCACTCATCACCGAAGGGATGGAATTGCCTGTCGAATCTAGCTTCAAGAGCGGCAATTCTTCTATCATTTTCCTCCACCGCCTGTCTCATGCGGTTGAGGTCCTCGGTGTAAATATCCTGTCTTGCGGAGATGGATGTGAAGTGGCCTTGCTGCCAAGTATGCTCCTCACGCCAATAGTTCATTTGTTCCTCATGGAGCTGTCTATGAGAATTCTGCGACGCGGCCCAATCCATAGGAGTAGGGCCTTGCTCCTGTGCAGCGTCCTCCTCCTCATTCTCTTCCTCATCCTCATCATCATCCTCATCAGAAGCCTCTAGATCAGGTGCATCATCACCTCCAAGCCTTAATTCTGTAGCAAAGAACTCATCCACGGAGAAAGAAATTGTACAACCATCGGATCTCTCTCCCATCAACCGGTTCAGTAGGCCCAACCCAATGCACAGTTTAGTAACAAAAGGTCCAATAAACACAGTCTGAACTTTTGGCTTTTGTTGGGTTTGGAGCCATTTCCTAGCCTGAACGCCCATGTTGATACTGACATCATTCTCCATGCACCACATGTAGAATAAGTCCTGCTTGTATACCTTATTTCTATTCGTGGTTCGGCTAGAGAGATTTATAGCAAAGGCTAATCTGATAGCCTTCAAAGCATTCCGGGTGATGAGCTTTGCCTTCAAGTTTGAAGAGTTGTATGGGGCATTGTTTGTGATGCTTCTCCAGTATCGTCTAGCAACTTCATCTGAATTGAAATCTCTTAAATATGGCATGGACACGCTTGTTGCATCATAAAAACCGAGTGTAACACCCAAAGTGTTAACAGACATACTGTAGTGGTTGCCGAAAAGAGTGAATGAAATAGACTCCCTTGCATCGTTGACTTCCCTTCTAATCTCCAGGGTCGCCAAGAACTCATAGGTGACAGGCGCATAGGTGGGTCCTCTCCACTGAAACAGATAGCGGAGCTGTGGGTGCCTAAGGAGCATATTCACTTCTTCCAAACAACCAAATTCCCTTAAAACATTATCCTCAAAGTGACGGCCAACAGAAAGCTGCTTCCCTTTATAGTTGTCTACTGTCGCGAGTTGAATGGGTGTCAAGTGTCGTAGTGACCTTGACCCCGGCTCTTGTATAGCCTGTTGAGCAGTAGTGTGCTGCCGTGTCCTTGATCGACTCGATTCTCCTACATCGTGCTTTGATTTCTTTGCAATTTCTTTCGAGCGTCCCATCCTACAAATTATAGAAATTATCATTCATTGTAATTGGCTTTGAATAAGTCATCATTATATTTGTGTAAAATTCCTTGTCAAGATAATGGATTTCAAACATATAGGGCTAAGAATTTTCGAAAATTTCGCCATAGTTTCCCCTATATTTTGGANGAATAGAAATGCAGAAAAGTAAAGCAGTTGGAAATGAAATAACATAAAGCGATAAAGATAAATAAAGCAAAGTAAAGAGATAAAAGAAATAAAAGTCGGAACCCCGCGCATAGGGATCCTAATGTTCAGATGGGGCTAGCAACCATAGTAACCAATAGTCAAGAAACTCAGAATCAAGTGTCAATCAGTCAAGACCGAGAAAAATCGAAGGAAGGCATCACTCATCACCGAAGGGATGGAATTGCCTGTCGAATCTAGCTTCAAGAGCGGCAATTCTTCTATCATTTTCCTCCACCGCCTGTCTCATGCGGTTGAGGTCCTCGGTGTAAATATCCTGTCTTGCGGAGATGGATGTGAAGTGGCCTTGCTGCCAAGTATGCTCCTCACGCCAATAGTTCATTTGTTCCTCATGGAGCTGTCTATGAGAATTCTGCGACGCGGCCCAATCCATAGGAGTAGGGCCTTGCTCCTGTGCAGCGTCCTCCTCCTCATTCTCTTCCTCATCCTCATCATCATCCTCATCAGAAGCCTCTAGATCAGGTGCATCATCACCTCCAAGCCTTAATTCTGTAGCAAAGAACTCATCCACGGAGAAAGAAATTGTACAACCATCGGATCTCTCTCCCATCAACCGGTTCAGTAGGCCCAACCCAATGCACAGTTTAGTAACAAAAGGTCCAATAAACACAGTCTGAACTTTTGGCTTTTGTTGGGTTTGGAGCCATTTCCTAGCCTGAACGCCCATGTTGATACTGACATCATTCTCCATGCACCACATGTAGAATAAGTCCTGCTTGTATACCTTATTTCTATTCGTGGTTCGGCTAGAGAGATTTATAGCAAAGGCTAATCTGATAGCCTTCAAAGCATTCCGGGTGATGAGCTTTGCCTTCAAGTTTGAAGAGTTGTATGGGGCATTGTTTGTGATGCTTCTCCAGTATCGTCTAGCAACTTCATCTGAATTGAAATCTCTTAAATATGGCATGGACACGCTTGTTGCATCATAAAAACCGAGTGTAACACCCAAAGTGTTAACAGACATACTGTAGTGGTTGCCGAAAAGAGTGAATGAAATAGACTCCCTTGCATCGTTGACTTCCCTTCTAATCTCCAGGGTCGCCAAGAACTCATAGGTGACAGGCGCATAGGTGGGTCCTCTCCACTGAAACAGATAGCGGAGCTGTGGGTGCCTAAGGAGCATATTCACTTCTTCCAAACAACCAAATTCCCTTAAAACATTATCCTCAAAGTGACGGCCAACAGAAAGCTGCTTCCCTTTATAGTTGTCTACTGTCGCGAGTTGAATGGGTGTCAAGTGTCGTAGTGACCTTGACCCCGGCTCTTGTATAGCCTGTTGAGCAGTAGTGTGCTGCCGTGTCCTTGATCGACTCGATTCTCCTACATCGTGCTTTGATTTCTTTGCAATTTCTTTCGAGCGTCCCATCCTACAAATTATAGAAATTATCATTCATTGTAATTGGCTTTGAATAAGTCATCATTATATTTGTGTAAAATTCCTTGTCAAGATAATGGATTTCAAACATATAGGGCTAAGAATTTTCGAAAATTTCGCCATAGTTTCCCCTATATTTTTAAGAATTTTCGAAAATTTCGCCATAGTTTCCCCTATATTTTGGACAATTTTCGAAAATTTCGCCATAGTTTCCCCTATATTTTGGACAATTTTCGAAAATTTCGCCATAGTTTCCCCTATATTTTGGACAAATCAAGCATAAGAATATATAGTTTCCCCTATATTTTGGACAAATCAAGCATAAGAATATGAACAATATCATTCCATTATCACACACATGCATAAATTCATCATAAGATATATCAATTTGATAGTCAAATAAGAAGTCAACTACAAAAGTCAATAATTTCAAAAAGTCAACTTTATCTTCTTCCCCAAATTCAAAATTAGGGTTTTGAAATTGAAAATTCAATTTGGGCAATGTAGCATGTGAAAAGTCAAATTGATGACATATAATAGTTCTATAACAAGTTTATTCATCAATTCAAGCATCAATTTCATAATTTCAACAAGAAATCTAACAAACCCATTTGTTCATCAATGGTGTTCACACTTGAAGTTCAAGAATATACAACAATCCATCAATGTAACCATCAATAATGAAAGAAAACATCAAAGTATAGTTCTATGAAGCATTATAACCAATTTAATCATTCAAAATCATTCAAAATCATGCAAGGCATTGTAGAATAAATTTCACATTCAAACTCTTTCAAACTCATGAATATTCAAGGATAAATAGTCAAAAAGATGAAAGATTACCTTGATGTTGATGTTTTAATCTTCTTTGAATGGTAAAAAGTGAGAAGTATGTTCAAACCTTGAGTTTGGTTCTTCCTTGTGTGGAGAGGAGAAGAGAAAAATTGATTTTGGGAGCAAAATAAGGTGGGATGGCCGAACAAGGGTTTTAAACCCGTAGGGGCCTCCACGCCGGTCACACTCGTGTGACCGTGCGTGGGAGCTCTCTGCCTCGCTCCCACGCATGGCAACACGCATGTGAGCGTGCGTGGGAGGCTACTGCCTCGTTCCCACGCACGGCTACACACGTGTGAGCCTCGTGTAGGTCCACTGCATCGTTTTCTTCTGATTTTTGGCCTTGCTTCTCATACCTATATCCAATTTAAGCTCTTCCAAAGCAATTTCTAGTCTCGAATCCTACAAATGAGTCCTCAAAACATGGTTCCATATGATTGTAGCAATTTATTAGAACAAAAACATTAAAAACGAAAGCATAGCAATAATGTAAAGCATGTTATTAAAATCTTGGGTTGCCTCCCAAGTAGCGCCACGGTTTACGTCATTAGCTAGACGCATTATACCTTGGTTTGAATTCAGCCATATTCCTTGGTGGTGGGTAAGAAGCATTTTGGTACCCACGTGTTTTTCCAAGTAAGCTTATCGTTCCTCCGCTTCGGTTTTGGTTTCACCTTTGATTTGACCTTCGCCCTTTCATCGTCATCAGCTCCTTCTTTTGCCTTCTCCTTGTCATCATTCGTGGCTTGTCCTTCGAATCTCAGGGTAATTTCTCCTGAACTAACATCTATTCGTGCACGACAAGTAGCCAGAAATGGTCTTCCAAGAATTAAGGATTTATGGGGATCATCATCTCCCATCTTACAGACAATAAAATCGACAGGCACAAGAAATTTTCCTACTCTTACTAGAACATCTTCCGCTAAGCCTTCAGGATACCATGTGGTTCCGTCAGCTAAACGTAGAGTCAGCCTCGTCGGTTTCAAACGTGGTAATTTCAACTTTTCAAAAAGATTTAAAGACATGACATTGATAGAAGCACCAAGATCAGCAAGAGCGTTTCTAGGTTCCATGTTCTGTATAGAACAAGGGATTAATAAAGCTCCAGGGTCACCCTTCTTTCTGGGGTTTCCCTCAGTCAAACAAGCCGAAGATTCTTGGCTTAAACATGTAAAACTATCACAAATGTCATTCTCAAACAACTCACGGCATTCTTTGCTATTGAAGAATTTTCGAATAAAAACTTTAAATTTACCTTCTCGAGCTGTTTCCTCTTCTTTTGAGCTTTTGATGTTGTCTCTTGGTAGTTCCTTTTCTTTCGGGCCTTCTTCCGAAGTGGTTTCCTCCTTGCGTTCCTTCATTGATATGGTGCATGAACTATTCGCATTTTTTAATTCAAGATTAAGACTACAAGAGGTAGTCTTGTTTCTTTGGTCGTCTACCTTACATTGGCAAGTTTCACAGATAGCATCCATTGGATCACATTTCTCATGTGTTTCTTCTTTGGCATCAATGGCGTTGACTCTCTCTTTCGGGTTGTTTTCAGTGTTGCTTGGGAGTTGTCCGTAGTGTCGATCTGACATCATCTTAAACATCTGAGAGATTTGATTCTCAATTGTCTTTAGTGTAGCCTTAGACTCTTGGCGAAGACTAGAAATTTCTTGCCTAATCTCTTGAGTAATTTCTTGTTTCAGATTTGCCCGATCATTTTTGAGTTCCATGATCGTCCTTGTAAGTCTTTCATCTACCTCACAGATGTCATCCCTTCTCTGTTGAGTAAAATCAAGTTGAGAGTCGTATTGTGGCCTGAACTGAGTCATTTGATTTCCATTTCCTTGGTTTTGATTGTACATTAGTCTGTTCTTGTCATTTTGTCCATATGCAGGCTTCTGTCCATAGTTGTATTGTCTTTGCGCTTGATATCCGTCATTGTGGCTATTGTTCCAACCCTCTCCCTGTTTCCAATTGTTGTTTGATCTTTGGTTTTGTCCGTAAGCATTGAAGNGTTCTATAACAAGTTTATTCATCAATTCAAGCATCAATTTCATAATTTCAACAAGAAATCTAACAAACCCATTTGTTCATCAATGGTGTTCACACTTGAAGTTCAAGAATATACAACAATCCATCAATGTAACCATCAATAATGAAAGAAAACATCAAAGTATAGTTCTATGAAGCATTATAACCAATTTAATCATTCAAAATCATTCAAAATCATGCAAGGCATTGTAGAATAAATTTCACATTCAAACTCTTTCAAACTCATGAATATTCAAGGATAAATAGTCAAAAAGATGAAAGATTACCTTGATGTTGATGTTTTAATCTTCTTTGAATGGTAAAAAGTGAGAAGTATGTTCAAACCTTGAGTTTGGTTCTTCCTTGTGTGGAGAGGAGAAGAGAAAAATTGATTTTGGGAGCAAAATAAGGTGGGATGGCCGAACAAGGGTTTTAAACCCGTAGGGGCCTCCACGCCGGTCACACTCGTGTGACCGTGCGTGGGAGCTCTCTGCCTCGCTCCCACGCATGGCAACACGCATGTGAGCGTGCGTGGGAGGCTACTGCCTCGTTCCCACGCACGGCTACACACGTGTGAGCCTCGTGTAGGTCCACTGCATCGTTTTCTTCTGATTTTTGGCCTTGCTTCTCATACCTATATCCAATTTAAGCTCTTCCAAAGCAATTTCTAGTCTCGAATCCTACAAATGAGTCCTCAAAACATGGTTCCATATGATTGTAGCAATTTATTAGAACAAAAACATTAAAAACGAAAGCATAGCAATAATGTAAAGCATGTTATTAAAATCTTGGGTTGCCTCCCAAGTAGCGCCACGGTTTACGTCATTAGCTAGACGCATTATACCTTGGTTTGAATTCAGCCATATTCCTTGGTGGTGGGTAAGAAGCATTTTGGTACCCACGTGTTTTTCCAAGTAAGCTTATCGTTCCTCCGCTTCGGTTTTGGTTTCACCTTTGATTTGACCTTCGCCCTTTCATCGTCATCAGCTCCTTCTTTTGCCTTCTCCTTGTCATCATTCGTGGCTTGTCCTTCGAATCTCAGGGTAATTTCTCCTGAACTAACATCTATTCGTGCACGACAAGTAGCCAGAAATGGTCTTCCAAGAATTAAGGATTTATGGGGATCATCATCTCCCATCTTACAGACAATAAAATCGACAGGCACAAGAAATTTTCCTACTCTTACTAGAACATCTTCCGCTAAGCCTTCAGGATACCATGTGGTTCCGTCAGCTAAACGTAGAGTCAGCCTCGTCGGTTTCAAACGTGGTAATTTCAACTTTTCAAAAAGATTTAAAGACATGACATTGATAGAAGCACCAAGATCAGCAAGAGCGTTTCTAGGTTCCATGTTCTGTATAGAACAAGGGATTAATAAAGCTCCAGGGTCACCCTTCTTTCTGGGGTTTCCCTCAGTCAAACAAGCCGAAGATTCTTGGCTTAAACATGTAAAACTATCACAAATGTCATTCTCAAACAACTCACGGCATTCTTTGCTATTGAAGAATTTTCGAATAAAAACTTTAAATTTACCTTCTCGAGCTGTTTCCTCTTCTTTTGAGCTTTTGATGTTGTCTCTTGGTAGTTCCTTTTCTTTCGGGCCTTCTTCCGAAGTGGTTTCCTCCTTGCGTTCCTTCATTGATATGGTGCATGAACTATTCGCATTTTTTAATTCAAGATTAAGACTACAAGAGGTAGTCTTGTTTCTTTGGTCGTCTACCTTACATTGGCAAGTTTCACAGATAGCATCCATTGGATCACATTTCTCATGTGTTTCTTCTTTGGCATCAATGGCGTTGACTCTCTCTTTCGGGTTGTTTTCAGTGTTGCTTGGGAGTTGTCCGTAGTGTCGATCTGACATCATCTTAAACATCTGAGAGATTTGATTCTCAATTGTCTTTAGTGTAGCCTTAGACTCTTGGCGAAGACTAGAAATTTCTTGCCTAATCTCTTGAGTAATTTCTTGTTTCAGATTTGCCCGATCATTTTTGAGTTCCATGATCGTCCTTGTAAGTCTTTCATCTACCTCACAGATGTCATCCCTTCTCTGTTGAGTAAAATCAAGTTGAGAGTCGTATTGTGGCCTGAACTGAGTCATTTGATTTCCATTTCCTTGGTTTTGATTGTACATTAGTCTGTTCTTGTCATTTTGTCCATATGCAGGCTTCTGTCCATAGTTGTATTGTCTTTGCGCTTGATATCCGTCATTGTGGCTATTGTTCCAACCCTCTCCCTGTTTCCAATTGTTGTTTGATCTTTGGTTTTGTCCGTAAGCATTGAAGTTGGAGTTCCTTTGATAATCTACCGCCTCGACTTGTTCAGATGCAGATGTAGAAGTACAAATATTGGTGTCATGAGGTCCTCCACAGATATTACAATAAAGTGCCAATTGCATGCAAGGCTTGGGTTTTCCTTCCATTTTTTCTACCATAGCCTGTAGCTTTTTGATTTCGTGATTCATTGCTTCGATTTTGGCCTCACTTGCCACTCGATTATCAACTTCATAAATTCCTCCATGATCTCCTCTTCGTTCATACCAACAGGATGTGTTTTTAGATATTCTCTCGATTAGTTTCTCAGCCTCTTGCAAAGCTAGGGAGACAAAGGCACCGCTGGAGGATGAGTCAAGCGACATTTTTCCTTCATCCGTCAACCCTCCATAGAATGAGCTAATCATATCCCATGGGTGCATCAGATCTTGTGGGCATTGCTTTTTAAGAACTTTAAATCTTCGCCAAGCCTCTCCCAAACTTTCAAGTCTTCCTTGTTTGAATTCTTGTATCAGCCTTCTAATCCTCATAGTTTTTGTAATGGGAAAGAACTCGTTCATGAATTCACGATGCAACTGTTGCCACGTTCTGAAATGATTGTCGTCTTGGCTTTCTAACCATCGTGCTGCCTCTCCTATAACTGAAAATGGGAATAATTTAAGTCGAACTATTTCCTCGCTAACGCCTTCTTGTCTGTACATCCCACATGCTCATATAAACCTTGTGATGTGTGTGTTGGGATCTTCAGATGGTAATCCCGAGTATTGACTGTTCTGAACCAGTGTGAGAATAGTTGGATGCACGTGAAAGTTGACATTCTCCATTGGAGGTACATAGATCGAGTTGTGCATGTTAAAATCCGGAGTCATGTAATCTGCAATTGATCTTTGTGGTTCTTGAGGGTTTCGATAATATTCCTCTTCACAAATGTTCTCTTGATTATTTGCTCTGTTAGCTTGCGGTTCTTCAATAATTGGTTCTGGGGGTGGATTTGGTACTACTGTGCCTCTTCGTTGTGGGTTTCTTGTTGCGCTTGATGAAGCCATTAGTGATCCTTGGGTATTTTTCCTTCTAGTTGCTCTATTAATTTCAGGAATGTAGGGTAGTAAACCTTGATTTCCTTTTGCTCTCGTGTGCGTTCACCTAGTAAAATTGTCAACGAAACGAAAATTTCCACAATTGACTAGAAGTAGTCAATTGGGTTAGTAGCAAAAACAAGTAATAATAAAACAAGATTAAGTGGAATGGATTAACATTTCTCAAATCTAGCATTCATGCAATCAAAATAAACAAACACATATGACAACCTATTGCCCTCCCCGGCAACGGCGCCATTTTGACAAGGATGCAGTATTGTGTAGGGGTTGATTCGTCAAAAGATATTTATGATAAAACGGAAAGTCTGTGACTCCCCGAGTGTCGGTCTCGAAGGAGGGACGTGGAGGTGTGTCAAACGTTCGGGAGTTTACTTAATTAGATCATGCATAAGATTTGAGTGTGGTGAAGGGTGGATTTGCAAGTGAGAGTGTAGTTCATTGGTTGGTTTGAGTACAAGAGAGTAGTAAAGTAAAAGTGATTTTGGGAATATGTAAAAGGGGTAGGGATTGGATACTATTCATGAATATTGCATAGTGAGTGTCTAAGGTCATGGATTAGGATTGCTAGGATATTGTCTATTCAAGAGTGTGTTGTCTTAGTCCTTTTCCACCTTGTGTACTAAGGCTTCTTTGACTTAGGAGTGCCTTCAAGCATCCAAAGTTCTAAGAGGAATTTTATCAAACACTTAAGCTACACACTATCCTACTATTCTTAAGAAGTCCATAGGAACT
>NC_044928.1:22063785-22119643 GCF_003576645.1 Ipomoea triloba
CTAAAATTATAGAAATGAAATAGAGATCACCTAGATAGAAGAAGATCTTCAATCCAAGCTTGTTGTCTTCTACAATGGAGATTGATCTAATCTAAAAACTAAGAAAAAATGGAGAAAGTTCTCCAAAGGAAAAACTAAGAAAAGGGAAAACTAAAATTCTGGAATCCTCCTCTGGAAATTCATCAAAGGGGTTTAAATAGTCTCCGAAATGACAACCCTAGCTGAAATTCGCGCATCACGCCTCCACGCCTCTCACACGCGTGTGAGCGTGCGTGGGGAGCTTCTAGAAAGTTTCCACGCTTGCTCACACGCGTGTTGCCTCCCAGTTTGGTCCTCCGGGGCTCCGCTTTTGCCTGGTTTGCTCTTTGAGCTTATCTTTTGGTCCTATTTGCTCCCGGGGCTCCTGTTTTACTTCCTTTGAGCTATAAGTAGCTTCTGTGCATCAGTTAGTGATTTTCAAGCATTTACGCATATGATTTACCAAATAAAGATGCTATAGACGCGATAAAACACCCTAAAATGTGCTTGAAATAAGGGTATCTCGGAGTCTTATCAAGTTTCGTTAGGCCGCCATTGTTCTCAACTCATTAGGTATTTCGAGGTTAGTAAGATCGATACGTTTCTCTGCTGTTTAGCTCATGTTAAGGATTGTATTCATGCTTTCTATTTTGTCTCAGACAACCAATGGAGTCCAGAGGATTAGAGAAGGCTATAACCCTGCAACTTGGATGTTGGAGATCACTTCTGAAGCACAAGAATGAGCTCTTGGCATTGATTTTGCAGAAGTTTATAGGAACTCAGAACTCTACAGGTATCAAAACTGTGAATAAAACAACTGTACTTATAGGTTTCAACATCAAGAAACTGAATTGATTCACTTTTAATTTCAGGAGAAATAAAGCATTAATCCAAGAACTAAGTAAACCTGCCCCGGGTTCAAAAGATCTGTACTTTCCCACTGCTCCCATTGCTCCCAATTCAAATATCACATATACTGTAAATAGTTCTCTGTGTACTTTTGGCTGTTAACAGTGTAAAGGTAGTTACTCATTAGTAACCAAACAAACCATATGCCGAACTTGTATTAATTAATATACATAATTTTTGATGAACTTGTATTACTAATTAGTATCAATTGTGAGATTTATTGCTTTTATTAATTTTGATATTATAAATATAAATTGTATAGGTTTTGAATGTGATTGTGATAGCTATATATATTTGAGCAGGTTTTGGGTGTAAATAGAAAAATCAAATGAATATTTTAAAAAAAATACCCTACAACGTCGGCTAGTCTTATTAGCCGACGTTGTAGGGTAATTTTTTGTTTTTAAATAACCTACAAGGTCGGCTATTTGTAAAGAGCCGACGTTGTAGGGTATTTTAGTAGTTTTCAAATTACCTACAACGTCGGCTATTTGTAAAGAGCCGACGTTGTAGGGTATTTTAGTAGTTTTCAAATTACCTACAACGTCGGCTATTTGTAAATAGTCGACGTTGTAGGGTATTTTAGTAGTTTTCAAATTACCTACAACGTCGGCTATTTGTAAATAGTCGACGTTGTAGGGTATTTTATTTGTTTTTAAGTTACCTACAACGTCGGCTATTTGTATATAGCCGACGTTGTAGGGTACAAATAGCCGACGTTGTAGGGTATTTTAGTTGTTTTTAAGTTACCTACAACGTCGGCTATTAGTAAATAGCCGACGTTGTAGGGTATTTTATTTGTTTTTAAGTTACCTACAACGTCGGCTATTTGAAAATAGCTGACGTTGTATGTGTACCTTACAACGTCGGTTAACATATAGCCGACGTTGTATGTGTACCTTACAACGTCGGCTAACTTTTAGCCGACGTTGTATGTGTACCTTACAACGTCGGCTAACTTTTAGCCGACGTTGTATGTGTACACTTACAACGTCGGCTAACTTTTAGCCGACGTTGTATGTGTACACTTACAACGTCGGCTTTTATCCGACGTTAAAGGGTCTATTTAGCCGACGTTAAAAGTCGTCTGTGTAGTAGTGGGTAAAGGTTATGGTCAAACTTAGTCAAACCCATAAACCCGGTCAATATGTCTATTCAATATTCTTAACCTGAAGTCCAACTTCATTATACTCTGGCCAGAGATTCTCGTTGTATGATTATTGAATAGACTGGAACATCCTTGTTACCTCAAGGCGGTGGATCCTCTATTGAACGCACACATGTCACCGTACAACACTGAACTAGGCCACCAAGTACACTTATAGTCCCATAAGGAACAAAAAGACGCATACTGGCAAAAACTAGTTCACCATATGTACGAGACAACCATGTCGTCTCAAGTTAAAGGATTATTGCATACTTGTAACATACAACATACCGATGACACGTAGGTAAACACCATGCGGTACGTTATAGTCAGTCAATGTTCAATGACTTGTTCTCTAACAATCATCCACATGTCCACTCTTTGTATCTCATACAGAATGGCATGAGACTCACCATAAGAAGGACAATGTGCTAGTCTTATCGGAATTCTAATGCCCAATTAGAATTCCTATGACTAGGAACATTTTTACAATACTTCATTTATTAATTCTTCGTAACTCATATTCTTAACTCTTAAGAATGAAGAATTAAGAAGATTGTATGGAATAATATCAAATATTAACTAAGCCTTAATAAAATAAATAAAACAATTATTTATTATATTTATTTAATAAGAAATATATTAATGCCCAAAACAATAAATGCTGGCTCCTAGGGCATACATGTCTAACAGTATTTAGTACTAATATTATCCCATTTCATGCGAGCTTTTAGAGGCTAGAGCAAACAAGAACTACTCAAAATAACTACTAATTAAGGGAATGATATACTCATCTTTCTCCGTCAGATTGACCTCTGTGAATTTTACCCTTGCGATGATAGCACTGGGATGCTCGGTGTCCATGCTTACCGCACACGAAACAACATCCTTGATTTTCTTAACTTTTCCACTCCTTCTGTTTTTTTTTTTATAAATCGGGTATAACAGAGGGAGCCATCGTACTGAAAGGTTGACTATTGTCAAAATAACGCTTTTAACTGTTAGGAAATAGAGACAACGTCAACTTATTCTGACACTCTTTAGGAAAAGGATAACAACTAAACCAGAAAAAGATGTCTGTGCCGTGTTACAATAACACTGCCTTAAAAGCGTTATTTGCCCGGTAACGGTGTAGTTAACAATCCCGGTATGCTTCCGACAGGTTATACAAACTAGCTGAGCTAAGCTTACACCAACTATAGCCCAAGCGAACCTCACTTTGCTCAGACAATGGTGGGACAGAGAATTAAAGGGGAGAAAGAGACTTTAATGTTTGGTGTGTTTGAACTCTTAGATAATCTCACTTAAATAGTATAGGGCAAATGATTATAACCACATACCACCTAACAAATCTTGGCCACTTATTCAACTTGTTAAGACTAAATCACCAAGAAAAATGAGAACCACAAATATTTCATGGCTTGCATTTTTTCCAACAATGCTAACTGTTGGATTATGGCTTTGAATTTCGTGTCGATCCCAACTTAAATCCTGAACTTGCCCTGGCACTTCGAGTTTCAATGGAAGAAGAAAGAGCAAGACAATAAGTAGCTGCAAAGAGGGCTGCTGAAGAAACTGTAGAACAAGAGAAAGGAGAAAAGCATTCAACTATCCAAGATGTTGGCATGACAAAAAATGTTGATGTTGGAAGATCTGAATCTAAAAGCAAGGCTTCTGATCTAATGGTTGGGGTCCTTCAATAACTATATATATTATAAAAAAATGGACAAAAATCAAAAGGACTACTTTCAATTTTCAGTAGTGAGTTTCATTAATACCCATGCTTTCTTGGATACATTTCAAGATGATGAAAATGCCTTGTTGGAGGCAGCACTAGCGATGTCCATGCATTTTACTTCTTACGATACCACATGAGACATTAGCATGCCAGAAGTAGCTTCAGATGAAGAATTGGCAATTGGTGAGTAATTTCAGTGGAGATGGATCCATGGATCTGGATATGGAGAACCGGTCGAAGGCAGCCAGAGTGGTTGCATTTTTTTTTCCTTTTTAATTTTTTTTGTAATAAAATAATTTAAATTAGTGCCACGTAAGCAAGGTAACCGGTGATAATGCAAAGTAACCTGTTATTCGATACAATTGCATTATTTTAAGTTATTCGATGGCTTAATTGCAACTTTTTTTAGTTAGTGGTCCAATTACATTTTCGCGTCTAGAATAGTGGCTTATTTGCATCTTATTCCTTTTTAAAATTGTATTTAGATGATTTTTCTAACCAATAAAAATGTAAATGATATGTTTATTTATTTCATACATAGTTTTTCTTTTTTTTGTTTAACATACAAAAATATATATATTTTTTGCATTATTCAGTATAGATCTTTTTCTTATTATTATGGATTTTTAAATCATGTTTACATTTATTCTGTATATGTATTAGTTTATATCTTTTTGTTCGAGGTTTCAAACAGTGGTCGTATGAGGAAATTCTAATTTTTATTACTCATGTTGATATGTTGATTCTATTATACTATTTTTTTCTAAACTTATATTTGTATCTAGATCTGCGATGCAACGTGAGAATATGATACTATAATTTGATCAACTTCAGATAAAAAGCTCTGAAAATAAGTAAAGATATTGCATATAAGTGCACACACCAAACTACTGTCGGCGTGATGACATACGGATAAATAAAAGTCAACTATTAAAATAAGTACATATGAAAAAGCTCTGAAAATAAATAAATAATATAACCATAATAAGTAGAATATTATACATGAATAATCCTAGTGTTCTGTCGCATGGTCCTGCGCGGATATCGTGATCTAGGGGCGGAACCCTGTGTTATACTATTGGGCCCAGTCATGTTTTGCCTAGTTCAGCTGGTCCGAGTGACTTGTGAGACCTGATTGTTTGTTCTGGTTATCATCTGTATGTCGAACGTGTTCTGTGCAAAACCATTTTTTAAGAATAAAAGCATGATACAAAAGTTTTCCTCTTGCCGCTTTCGCGAGTTTTCTTCGATTTTTTAGGGTTTTTGTCTGCTTCGCCGTTTGTGTGTGTCCGATAGGCATGTCAACGTCCAAAATCTCATATATGTGTGCGAACCTCACGTTGGCAAATGTTGATGATGAATATGTGTCCATGCAGTTGCCCAACGTACCAATTGATCGAACAGAAGGTGATGTAGGTTACTATGTTGTGGGATGATTGGTTACTGAAAGACATGTACGCTTCCAATACTTTCAAGATACGATGGCTTTTGTTTGGAAGCCTGCTTTGGGAGTCACCATGCGTCAACTACAACCACGTAAGTTTCTGATTCGATTTTATCATGAGTTCGATATTGCTCGTGTACTGAATGAGGCACCATGGACTTACGAGCAAAGTTTGTTGATCCTGAAAAGTGTAGAACTTGGGGAAGACCCTGAAACTATCATACTCAATCACGCAGACTTTTAGATTCAGATCCACTCTCTTCCTATTGGATTCCGAATCTAAAGTGGTTGTGTCTGCGATTGGGTCGTTCTTAGGCTCTTTGGTTAATACTGATGAAAAGAATTTTGATGGCTCTATGAGGATGTATTATCGTGTTCGGGTATCTATTGATGTAACTAAAGTTACTAAACCCCTTAAAAAACAGATGAAGCTAAAGAAAGATAATGGAACATGGGCGTATATTGATTTTCGCTACGTACGACTACCCACGTTTTGTTTCTTATATGGGATAATCGGCCATGGCGATCAATTTTGTCCGAAGATTTGTTCAGGGTGTGGACTTAAAAGCCGAGAAACCTTTTGGGGCTTGGATGCGAGCGAGATTGAGAAGAAATGCTCCCACACTGCGGGGCAAAAATGGATTGCTCTAGAATCCAACTCAGAACGTGAGAAATAGAGTGCGCCAGTGGTGGTTGAAAATGATACTGGTAATAGCAAGGATGTGGAAACAGGAGACAATCTGGTACGTACTTCTGAACCTACGACTGCTGGATTTAATTGGGAAGAAACCCTAACTATACTTATTGTGGAATAGAAAAGGAAACGTATGGATGAGGATGGATGATGGGTGGTTGGAGTTGCAATGGAGTGTGAATCATCTGGGCCAAAAATTCGTTGGAGGCGGGACTTGTGATGCAAGCCCGCCTAGGATTACGAGTTTCCTAACTTGGAATTGCCGGGGGCATGGCAACCCGACGGCAGTTCGTGTTTTAGCGGACTTTGTTCGCGATAAGAGGTCGAAGGTGCTTTTTCTGATGGAAACTTTTGTTGACAGGAATAAAATGGAGTTGATTCGTGTACAATTGAATTACGAGAATGTGCTTGTTGTTGATGCAGTTAGCCATAGAGGAGGGCTAGCCCTTCTTTGGACGAATGCAGTAGATCTTGAGGTTACGGGGTTTTCAAATAATCATGTGGATGCAAAGTTGGCACTATATGTGGATAAACCTTAGTGGCGTTTTACGGGATATTATGGTTTTCTTGAGAGGCAAAGACGAAGAGATACATGGCAGATGTTAGGCACTTTAGCTGCCCAAAGTTCTTTGCCTTGGGTTTTAATGGGAGACTATAATGATTTGCTTCATCCCTACGAGAAGAGAGGACGTGCCCCACATCCGGAATGGCTAATTAATGGCTTTAGAGATGCAGTGGAAGATTGTGGTTTACAAGACTTCCCATTTAGTGGTCACCAATTTACATGGGAAAGTTCTCGTGGTACGGTTAATATGGTTGAGGAGAAGTTAGATAGAATTCTGACTATTGAGACATGGATGACTATGATAGATGGTGCCAAAGCAACATCGGTTCTGTGCCCCTATAGTGATCATCTTTTGTTACTACTAACTCCAGTCACGTTGATTCAAGGCACAAAACAAAATTGCTTTTTTTTTTTTTTTTATAATATGTGGTTGCGTGAAGATAATTGTTGGGAAATTGTATCCCAAAGTTGGGACAGAACGGTGGGTTTGGATGCTCTAAGCAGAATAGAGAGCTGCAATAAAGACATTTGGCGATGGGGTCGCACATATAATAAGTAATTTCAGCGTAAAATTGATCAGTGCAAGAGGCGATTAGATTTGCTACGTTCTAGACGTGATAATGATGGACTTTATGCGTATGCTCAGACTAAAAAAGAGTTCATTTATTTGTTAGAACAACAACATATTTTCTGGAAGCAAAGAGCTAAGGAACATTGGTATAAGGGGGGTGATGTGAACAACAAGTTTTTCCATAATTTCCTAAAATCTAGAAGAAGGAAGAATAAGATTCAGCGGTTGAGAAATGCGGATGGGGAGTGGGTTGAGGACGAGGCTGCGATTGGAGAGGTCATGGTCGATTATTTTGGAAAGCTCTTTAAAACGGACCAAAGTGATATGAATGTAGTTATTGAGTGCATTACTCAAAAGGTCTCTCCGGAAGATAACTCAAATCTGTTAAGGCCTATCAGTATGGATGAAGTTCGTATAACAATTTTCCAAATGCATCTAGATAAGTCTCCGGGCCCGGATGGTTTAGGACCGGGATTTTATCAACATTTCTGGGGCATCGTTGGTGGCGCGGTAACGGATTTTTGTCGACGCTTCTTGGAGACTAACAAATTGACAACAAAGGCAAATGCTACGTAAAGCATTATAAGCCCCCAAATTACCCCTATTCTCATAGTAGGAAAATTGGGTTTGATATTGGTTAGACTTGAGTCTTTCACCCAACTTTCGTTGTGATGAAATCCTATCCAAAGCAAATCAATAAAAGTTGCGCATCAATTATCAATAAGAGGAATTTATAATCTAATTCAAACATAAAAACCTTAGGTTAATTAATTATCCCCTTTATGCAATAATCATAAACCTAGCATCAAGAATAGCAATAGAACCCTAATCCAATACCAAAAACTAACTACTCATGCTTCATAAAAGTAAATAAAGCAAAGCAATAATAAATAACCATAAACATCTCAAGAAATCTGAAAAGAAAGTAAATAAAGGAATAAGAGAACTTTACTACTAATGAAGAACAAATCTAACTCCAATATGAGGTTCCAAACTTGAAATTAAATAATCTAATGTAAAACTAATCTAAACGAGTCATTTCCATTTTTTGTCTTACTGTTATTGGGGCATTGCCAATTTTAGTCCACTTCATTAATTTTTACCACATTGCGGCCAGTCTTATTTAGTCATTGCCAATTTTAGTCCACCGTTAAAATTTCCATCAAGTAACCGTCCAAAACAGGGGTATTTTGGTCTTTTCATGCTTTGATCATCTCCTTTACCCTTTGCAGTGGTTTTCCTTACACATTTTCATCCAATGAAGAGGTCCGGCGAAAGCCATGGCTTTGTAATGTGTCTCACATGGCTTTCACCGGACCTCTTCATTAGATGAAAATGTGTAAGAAAAACTACTGCAAAGGGTCAAGGAGATGACCAAAGCATGAAAAAACTAAAAATACCCCTGTTTTGGACGGCCATTTGACAAAAATTTTAACGGTGGACTAAAATGACAAAGACTAAATAAGACTGGTCGCAATGTGGCAAAAATTAATGAAGTGGACTAAAATTGGCAATGCCCCAATAACAGTAGGACCAAAAATGGAAATGACTCTAATCTAAACTATGCTAGGGAAATCTAAAGAGAAGAGGAAAAAATAGACTAAAACTAACTAGGACTGGGAACCACTTAAATTGTAGAAAATATGCAGAATATATAGCAGACAGATGGGCTTTGGGCCATGAGGCAACTTCCAAAATTGATCGAAAACATGCCAAAATCCTTCATTTACTACTCGTTTTAGGCAGTTGCACCTGTAGACACCAAATATATAAAAGAGTATCAATTTCCTATTAAGAATTAGACAGTTAATATAAAAAACAACTAAAATAGGGAGTGAATAATAGTTCAGAATCAAAGGCATCACGCAGTAACGGATTTTTGTCGACGCTTATTGGAAACTAACAAATTTCCAACAAAGGCAAATAATACGTTTACTGTTCTTATTCAAAAAAGGCCACACCAGAAACTATGATGGATTTGAGACCTATCGCCTTGTGCAATGTACTGTATAAAATTGCAGCCAAGGTTTGTGCAAATAGACTTAAAGTTCTGTTGGACGGGCTAATCTCTAGTGCTCAAAGTGCTTTTGTGACGGGCCGCATTATAATTGATAACATAATGCTTGCCTATGAGATCCATCACTTTTTAAAACGTAAAACGCAAGGGAAAGAAGGGGTGGTGGCATTGAAAGTTGATATGAGCAAGGCCTACGATTGTGTTGAATGGTATTTTCTGGAGGCAGTGTTGATCAAAATGGGCTTTGCTCGGCAATGGGTGGATATTTTGTTAGAAACAGTCAAGTCTGTCCAGTATCACATCTTGCATGATCGGTGTCAGTTAGGACCGATTATCCCTGAGCGTGGTTTGTGACAGGGTGACCCCTTATCACCATACCTGTTCTTAATTGTGGTGGAAGGCCTCAGTGCGTTGATTGACAAACAAATGCGACAAGGCTTTTTGCATGGGGTTAGTGTAGCACGTGGAGCACCACCTGTTAGCCATCTCCTATTTGCGAATGACTGCTTCCTATTTCTACGGGCGAATGTTCAAGAAGCCGAGAGAATGAGGTTAGTGCTAGATACTTATTCAATAGCTTCTGGTCAAAACATTAATTATGAAAAATCAATTGTATGTTTTAGCTCCAATGTGCATCAACATGTTATATATAGAGTTAGGATCATATGGGATCACTTTCTCAGGTAAGATCGTGAGATCACATCTTGTCCATTAAATATTAGATTTTAACGGTTAAGATCAGATGGGGAAGGACGCTGAATGTTATATGCTGTAGGGATAGTTAAGTAATTTTATTTATGATTTAATGTGTTTATATTTGGGAACAATCGTCATTTGATACGTGATTTATTGCCTATTGCACACGACTCTTCAATACTTTTTTTTTTGTTTCCTTTTGTTCTCGTTTTCCTTCCCCAGCCGTGAGCAGAAGCCGACGACCCTTCATTTTCGTGTTTTTGCTTTGGACTTCCCTCGCCACCGACGCCATCAACTGTTGCTATGGAGGACTCCAATCTTAGACGGTCAACGCGTAGGGCACCGTGTTCACGCACAGATGAAGGTATTCCTCTTATTTTTTTAGGGTTTTTGGTTTACGTCGGGTTGGGGGTATGGATGACAATTTCAATCCGTCCGGTGGATATCCACCCCGCATGGGTGATAGTGGGTGGTGGGTCTTAAAAAAGTAAATTCGCGGTGGGTCGGGTTGGATTCGGGTTCTATGTACAAAACCTCACCCGACCCACCATGTGTGTATGTATATATATATAATAGTAAAATGAGTACTAGTATGTAGTTTATTATGAAAGTTTCTATACCTTTGGGTGATTTTTACTATTTTTATATTTAAACTACTAAGTTTAATTTTAAAAATTAGCAATTTAGTTATTATATTTGAATATTGTCACATGTAGTATGTGTCCATATACTTTCTCCCCACACTAAGGCTCAAACCCATGACCTCCCACTTGGGAGAATCACTTCATGCCACTTGACCACAAGGCCTTTGGCAATGAATTTTATGATTTTATTATGTGTAAGTAATTTAAATATTATTTTTTGAACGAAAATTAATAAGATGATAAGTGGTGGGTACCCATAGTGGCACCCGCATCCGATGGGGGTGGGGGTGGGTTTTGAAAAAATCCACCTGATGCGGGTTGGGGGTTGGGGTGGGTGGAGAAAATATAAGGTGGGTCGGGTGATTGATGTAGCCCTCCCCGACCCATTTCCATCCCTAGTTGGGGGGTGGGTGTTATTTTTTGGCGTGTTCATGGTGGGTTTGGTGGTCGGCGATGATGGGGGCTTGCCCCATTCGATTTTGGTGGCCGCCGATGATGGGGGTGTAGTGGGCGGTGGTGGGTTGTGTTTATTTGGTGGAGTTTTAGCAGATGAATGGGGTGGGGTGGCGGTGGTGTGTTATGTTTATTTGGTGGAATTTTTGCAGATGAATGAGGTGGGGGTGTCGGTGGCGGTGGTGTATTGTGTTTATTTGGTGGTGTTTTGTAGATGAATGGGTGGGGCTGGCGGTGTTGTGCTATGTTTTTTGGCAAAGTGTTGTTTATGTTTATTAATTTATTTATTTTGTTTACAAATTTGTGAGTTAATCATGATTTATTCAATATCAATATCAATATTAAGTGTTTAGGAATCCAATGAACTCAACTACATGCAGAGTTGAATTTTTGTTCATGTTATGTTAAGAAGGTGTTTGAGTTTTTTATCTCTGTTTTTCTTTATAATTATATTTTTTCTGTTGTTAGAATGTGTGTGCGTTAGAGTTTGTGTGCTGTTAGAATAAGTTTTCATGTAGAATAAGAAAATTCATTTTTTTTGTGTGGGTTTTTATAATATGTATTTAGAAAAATTTTAAATATCATTTTTACTAAAAATTATGTGTTGAATTATTCTAATATATATTAGTAAGAAGAATATGTCATAATGTTGTTCATGACGTAAGGCATAAACCTGTAGAAGGTAAAAAAAAAGTTATAATATTAAATTAAAATTTACCGTTTTTCTAATTTATTTGTGTGTGCGTTCAGAAATATGTTTTGTAGTGTTTGCAATTCATATATTACGTGTGTGCGTTCATTTGATACTGTCGCTTGTTGTGATTTATTTCATATTAATCTGCATGTGTGCGTATGACTGTTGGATTACAATGTGGTCCCCTATAAAGTCGAGTTTGTTAGGTGTATGCAATTTATGTTTGCAGCGTGTGCACACAAATATATATTTTAGAGATTATTAATTCGATGATTTTTGGGCTGTTTGTTAAGGATATGCCATCTAGATATTAGGTTTATTTATTTATTTGTTTTTGTTTACAAATTTAATGAACTCATGAGATAGGGTTATTTAGGTATGAAAATTAAGGGTTATTAAGTTTTTTTTTTTTTTTTTTTGTGATAATTTGTATGTGCTAATTGATTCAATTTCTGTTTATAGTAATTATGTGTCTAGTTTTTGTATTATAAATAATTGGTAAATTCTGTTGTTAAACTAGTTCTTTTTATTTTATCGTGCATATTCAGATTCTTATATGTTTTTTTCATGTTTTAGATTGATTTATTCGCAACGTGCATACTTGGACGATGTTGGGTATTCGTCACTTTCAGTAAAGGCAATAGTGTTGGTTTCACGTTGACTTCGTATGTCTTGGCGTGACACAACAAACCAAGTTGATTGTGGGGTCTTTGTGATGCCGCAGATGGAGATGTACGTTGGTCAACTAACCTCTCGGTGGCATTGTGGGTTAAATAAGGGGGATGTGGAGTCTTTGCAGGCATTTAGGATTTATTTCATGAAGGACATCCTACTCTCACATATTAACACGCATTATAAGAAGAATTTCAATGATTTGACCCAATATGTTTCCACTGTTGCTTAATTAATTACATTGTGTGATGCGTAATGCGTTTGCTCTTTTTTTTTTTTGTCAAAACATTATTTACGATGGGATTTTACTGTTTAGTACCTTTTTCCTGTTTTTTCTTTCAAACTAAATTCTAACAATATTTTGGTTCCTTGTTTTACTCATTTCTAATGTTGTGCTCAGTTGGATTGTTTTATTTTTTCTTAAATTGGTGTCGACTGCCTGCACACGGTTCCCTTACGTATGCACTCGCTTTTTCAAAATGCATGCCCATCTCGATTTCAATTGCACATTGTTCTTTACAAACATGCACACGCCGCATATTTCATCGCACGGTATCTATATTGTTATTGAACGCTCCTTAATTATGTTTGCATAACATCCCTATATTGTAGTTTGATTTTATTATTATTATGTATTCACTACGATGCACATGCAGATATTAACGTAGTACTTAACAATATTGGTAATAATTGATATTCTACCCCTTGCCCCTTTAATTTTCCTAACAGTTTGCACACGGTCTACACTCGCATGCACACACCTTACCACTCTTATTTTTCAATTTGTTTTGCATCAACCAGTTTGCACACGCCATACACTATCATCAACACACACCATAACCAGTTTGCACACGCCATATATACACTATCATGCACACACACCATAACCAGTTTGAACACGCGTGATCTATTATAAACATACACCATTCCCTCAATGTAGGTTTGCCAACGCTTCCCTTGTGTATGCACTCGCTATTCCATATACACACATCACTGACGAGGTGCAAACAACAAACACACCGTGCATCCCACCTACTTTTTTCCACTCTCCTCATGATGGCATTTTAACTTTTATTTTTTATTCTTTTGCACACGTCCACCCATGAATGCACACACAAATAACACATACGATATTGAATTCATTAACAGACCAAAAATTTAACAAACAAAAACAACAAACAAATCGTGCATTCCATCTAAAATTACCCAAACCACTCACGATGGTGTTTTTACCTTTTATTTTTGTCCTCACATAATTGCAAAAACCACTTCACAAACTCCCTCTTTTTTCATGTTTGTATCTCTTATTATCAATTCTGTTTGCACACGATATACTTGCGTATGCACACACCGTGTCCTCTTTTTGCCTTAGCCACCCTTGCCACCCTAATCTCTCTTATTTCTCCATCAATTTGCATACGCACTACGCTAGGATGCACACACGACTATTATCACAATACTCAACAATCCTGGTCATATTTGTTCTTCTACCCCTTGTTCCTTTTATTTCCTTATCAGTTTGCACACAGTTTTCAAACGAATGCACACACTTTACCAGTGTTACACTTATTCCATTCATTTGCCTCCACCCGTTTGCACACTTTCTTGCACACACACCATAACCTCAACTCAAATTCGATCCACTTTCCCCCCTTACCACTATTATTTTTTCCAATTTTTTTTCGGTCACCCGTTCGCACACGCCCTATATTGTCATTCACACACACCATAACTTCAATGCAAGCTCTAACCACTTACACTCTTTACCACTCTTATATTTCGATACGTTTGCAAACGGTATACACTCGAATGCACCCACCATCATCAATCGTTCTATATTTTTAAACAACAAAACAAAAACCTAAAAAAAATAAATCACAAAAATCAACTTGTGCAATCGTACCTGCATTATCAACCGTGGTGATGACTCCATTGTTACCCTGGTCTCCATGTTTCAAAACCATAACGGATTACAATTTCATTTGTTACCAATTTTAGGTGTGCATTGAATCCTACAAATATGGGTATAATATTAAATACAATTTCAACCATATAAAGAATATGACCTACATTACTAATTTACCCCTTCTCCTTCTTTAAATACATTTTATCCTTGTTCAAAAAAAAAATACATTTTATCCAACGTTTGTTGATCAATCATGACCATTAAATAATGATAGATGGATGCACAAGATGTGATCTCACGATCTTATCTGATCTCATTGGAATCCTACCATATATATATATATATATATATAAAATATTTTTTTAATTTTTAATTAGTTTAATTTTTTTAAATTTTTAACTTGAGTAATCTGCAAAATCAAAAGTTGATCAGAGAACACCTATATTGTTAAACTAATTAGAGAAGGGATTGAATAAAAGAATGACCAGACCTTCATGAACTACCTTGAATTGCTTCTCCCTCACCACACCTTAGCTTCATAGGCCAGTGCCACCACCTCCAATCATTTCAATTTAGCAGTAAGATAAGCAGAGTAAAGTCTTGCTTCATTAAGGGGGTGAGAATGAAGGAACTCTCTAAAACATTCCAAACATACCCCATTACCACATGTCCACTTATTGCACGGTTTAAGATATAATATTTTTAAACTATATGAAAATTTTCTTTCAATTCTTCGTATGTATTTCATTGAATTACTTATCGAGAAAAACAAGATCCCGTTGAGAAGCAGATAATAACTGACACAAGCTAAGAAGTAAGGACATGATCAATAATTGCAATTAAGAGTCATTATGCTAGTGTGTAAACCCATGAACCAAACACACCAATTGATTCTAAATGATAAATTAAAATAACCTCCTATGTTAATGAAATTTGAATAATAATATAACAATATGGACTAAAAGTGCAACATTATGAATAATTAAATGGTTAAATATGAATGGGGGATTCAACCTTTTGAGAGAAAAAGTAAAATAGCTAAATTTATTTAAATTAACTTATAAGAATCAAATTTTCAAAAGCAAAATAATTCAAATGTCAAAAGTGTGCTGTCCCTATTATTAAAAAATGTCAGACTTTGCAGCTATAAACCGCCTTCACTATCACGAACAATCCACCCCATTCCCATTGCTGAGTTAACTTCATCAAATAATGCCACATCTGTACGTATTTAATTTCAACCTGCCATGGACCGGAGGGGACCACTGTTCCATGGGCGTGTGTCAAGGGCTTCGCCAATTAGAGTCCTGTAACTCGACTTCACCGTATACCGCCCTTTGGAATCATGCATCCATATCCACGTATCAGCAGGTTTTCTGTGACTTAAGGGGGGGATATTGAGGATAAGATCAGCATCTCTTGGCTCCAATACATCTCTAGCTAACACAGTCTTTGTCCCAAGCAACCTCATGCAATTCAAGCAAAACAAAGAAGCAACTGGAGCTTGTGCAATATAATAGAGTCATGTAAGAGGGGTTACTGCCTATTTGAGCATTGAAGTAGGAGGACCTCGGGTAATATCGAGCTTTGTAAACACGTGCCATCAACTAGTCCGGGTTTGTCACTAGCCGCCAAGCTTGCTTGCCCAACAGCTCTAGATTCATCTCATATATGGAGTTTACCAAAACCCAGACCACTTGTTTTTGGTGCGCACAACCCCGACCAATTCCTCCAACGAATCCTTCTCCCATTACCAATTATAATAAATACAAGTTCTCTCTATCCAAAATAATTTTGATTCAGATACATCAAAGTCGTTGTAGTATAGTGGTGAGTATTCCCGCCTGTCACCCCGGCAACGGCGATATCTTTTGTTTAATATTCTGCAGATGTAATCCGGGCTGCTTGGGTTCTCAGAGAGCTGTCTTGAATTCCCTTGTGGTGTAAGTTATAGCTAAACGGTACCGTACCATTATAGTTGGTAACTTTTGATATACTCTGATACAACCCTAAGGTTGTATGGGTTGCTCTTTTTCGAGTCAAGAGCTAAACTCCAATGGCTGCGCTTCGAGTGACAGCCCAACTCCAAATGACTATGTTTCGAGTAATAGTCTAACTCCAGAAAGGAAATATCTCCAGACATAATCTATTAATATATTCTTCAGTCCTTTTATATTTACACAGGTAACTATTTATACATGATAATACAACTACCCACTATCTTAAAGTGCATGTAACTACCTAAGAAAGTGGTCATCCCACTACACTAATAATAATAATAATAATAATGATAATAATAATAATAACAACTGCAGTAACACCATGAGTGTATCATACTCCGTAAAATATATATATATATAGGGTTTAATTAATAATGGCAGTGAGGCCAAACAGACTTATGCATTATAGTTATAATATGCAGATTAGTTGACTTCCAAGTCTGGTTTCCATTATACTTAAAAATATCCATTGAAACACATGTATTATAACTTGTACTAGCTAAGGATTGCATTTTGTATCAGTAGGACAACAAAATTAAAGTAAGCAAATAAAGATGGTAATAGGTATCAAAACCGTACCTATAATAAAGTGCAAAAGGTTCAACCAAACACCAAAAATGTACTTGTTTTATTTATGGTCCACACAGTTCCATGGTCAATGTAATAATGATTGTTGAACATATATATATATATATATATACTAGTATTTTGTACGCGCGATGCGCGAAAACTTATGCTCAATATTACAATATTAATAAATAAAAATAATTAAAATGTATAATTCAAATTATATATACACAAATAATATATGTATTTTATACACACATATATGATTTTACCATTCATAGAAATTTAATTAAAATATAATCAACCATTAAATAGAAATTAATAATTATAATAAAATGACAATTAAAGAATAGGAAAAAGATATGATAGATATAGGTGTAGGGTAATAATGATGGAGTTAAAACTAACGGTGTTATAACGGTATAAGGTTAGTTTTGTATAACAAGAATGTAGTAGGGACAATTTTGTCTAATAACATTGAAGTGTACAACATTTAAAGTAAAATGTACACATTTATTAGCATCCAAAAAGAAGGACATAAATCAATATATATATATATATATATATATATATATATATATATAATATAAATACAAATATACAATTCAACTATTAGTTGAAATAGAACATAATTTTTGAAAGCACTAATCCTTCTACCTAATGGGCCGCTGAGTTATCATGATTTATCACCTCCACAAATTCTTTTGGCCTAGAGTGTGGGGCCTTGAAGCGAGAGATTGGCAAATTATGCTGTGGACCCAGGTTCACCTTGTAAGGTGGACCTGGGTCCAAAACTACGTCGTTTTTGTCTTCTTTTTTTTTTTTTTTTAAATTAGTAAACATATTGCTGAATATAGAATTGTCCAAAAATGTGTGAATGTAGAGGTTTCAAAGTGTGAATGTAGAGTATAGAAATCGTGAATGTGGAGTTATGCATGTGTGAATCTGTAATAGAGTTAAGAAGTTCTAGCAACTTGTAGCCCTGTAATGTGTGAATGTAGAGTTCTCAAGTTGTGAATATGGAGTATAGGACATGTGAATATAGAGTTTTGAATGTGTGAATGCATAACAGTGGTAATATAGTTACTAAACATATAATCCTGTAATGTGTGAATGTAAAGTATAGTGTATGTGAATGTAGACCCAAGTCCACCTTGCAAGGTGGATCTGGGTCCACGGCATAACAACCCCGAGAGATTTCGCCTTTTGTGAGTAAAAACTATTTTGAATTTAGTATCTGAATCACCAAATAAAAAATAAATTATGGTTCATGTGGTGCTTGAAACCATTCAAAATAATCATATAGAAGAAAATTAGTAGCTGTTAATTTACTTAATGCCAAGGCCTGCCCCCACTCGGGGTTCTAAAAATATATAGCTCGTTGTTGTTGCCTCCCATCTTACTAGTTACTACACAATGGTCATGTTTGATAAATGCCTTTTAGTTGATTGGGTTAAAGGATATAACTAGTTGATAATATTAGCTGAGAAAGGTCTTTAGTAAATTAGATGTTAGCTGATAGTTGTTTAGTATAATTTCTTTTCTTTAAAAGCTAATTGAAAAAGTTATTTTGAGCATCTTTTAGAATTTTAGAATTTTAGAGTTATCAAAAGTTGATTAACCAAACACTTATGTCAATTTTTTAATTGCCAATAACCTTGTGGTTAAGTGGTGTGTAGGGACTCTTCCAAATGAAAGGTCAGATTGAGTCTTAGTGGATGCGATATTAATTTTTTGTAATAATAGTGGTCAAATTTTAGGTGTGTATATATATATATATATGGTAACACTCGCATGAGAACATGTTTCCAGAAAAAACTAAGAACCAATATCAACCACGATAGATCAAATTTTTCATTATTGTAATTATCGTCAGTTTTACAGTGTAACTTTTAACACCACACAGTACTTTATAACACTAGACAATGCATTTCTAGATAACTTTTAAAAATATCAACGAAAAAAACTAAATTTTAAACTTAAATCGTAAATGCTAAATCCTAAATAGCAAAAAGTAAACCCCTAAATTAAATATAAAACCAAAATATCAAATAAAATCAAAGTGCACATTGTGAAGTTCTCGGAATTATCTAAAAATGCAAATTATATTATTAAAAAGTGCACTCTATAGTGTTGAAAGTGCAAATTAAAGTTGACAAAATTTATAAAAATGCCACTGAATTTTTTTTTATTTTAAAAAATTCATCAAAACCATGTAATTACATTTTATTTTGTTAAAAAGTGTACTAACCAATGAAGAATTTTGTCTTGCAGGTGTACTGTAACTTGCTATATATACGGCAAACATATTTGTTGCTAGAGTGGTCTACCTTTATAGCCTTATTATCTACCACCAAGATTGCAAATTAATTAAGGGAGAGCACTTGATGAACAAAAAATATGATTGACGTGGAACATTGTGCGCATAGGGGATATGAAGTAAATCATATAATCCTATTTGTTATTAACCATTTTGCACTCCCCGGCCAGTTCTGGAATGGCTTTTAGTAATGAAGTAAATCATAAATCATAACCCATATATGCATGAACAAATTTAAAATCCTTAAACAAATACAAAGTAGTGGACATATATATTGGCAGTCCCAAAAAACATATCAAGTTAATTATATTCCTAGTTAATCAGTGACAGTAAGCCTACAAACGCAAATTAAAATAGATTGGTTCCGTTCTTATTACTACCAACTTCTTAGGTTGCAGTCAAATACTCAAATACAAATCTCAATCTGTATCGGGTGAGCCTCCAGAAAAAAGCCGCTGCATTTCACAAAGAGGTAGACAAGTGGTTTTAGAACTTAATTGTCACACACGAAAGGCCGCATAATGATACCTAAAGAATGAAAGGCATGGCATTATCATGTTAATGGCTAAATCAATTCAATATTATTACTCACAATATATGGCAATGTTGTTTCCATTGAGCAATATCTGATGAAGCTTGCTTTGTTATTCGCCGTCCTTCAGAGGTGATCTCGCTGCAATATACAGTCTGCAAGGTGTACTAGAACTTGCCAAGACAAACATATTTGTTGCTAAACTCCTCTATCTTTATAGCCTTATTACCTACAACTAAGTAACGTTGTAGATAAGGTTGCAAATTAATAGAGAGGAGTTTAGCAACAAATACATTTGGCATGGAACGTTGCAGTACACCTGGACGTTAGCTAGGGTCTATTAAATTACAATAGATAGGAGATGATATCACGGTACCGGAAAGCCAAGCGAGTTTGGGAATATTGCAACGTAACCACACAACATGGGTAAATCCGATAAGAAGAAGTACATGTTGACTAAAAGTGAAATTTGACCTAATTTAGTAGTAGTAAATAAATTGTATATATTTAAAGTACATTAAAAAATTTAAATACAAAAATGAAACTTAAAAATTATAAGAAACCGCTTTAATCAAAAGTTTGTTTTCCCAATTCAAGCATTGAAGTGTAACAACAGAATAACATCAGTATCCTCAGCTCAGGTACAAGTACATACATGTAGCATATACTTACATATATATAGTTATATATATATAATATATGTTAATGGTTCCAAGAGATTATTTGTTAAAGACTACGTACATGTCGATGTTGGATGGTATACTCACAAACAATTAGAGTATGCAACACCTTAGCACAATCCCTTTTTGATCCACACGCTGAACCTGTGAGAATGTTAAATTAAATTCACCATTATCAAAACCCAAGTCAAAATTGGGTCCATTTTCACCCACAAAATATATATATATATGACAATTAACATGGGGTTGAGGGGATGTTTCATACACTTAGAAAATTGCAACGCAAACTAGAATTGGACCAATCAAATAGATATTACCAAGACATACACAATATAATGACTCACCTTCAGGAGGGATGGAGACATCGTCATATATATCATATTGTGTGCTTCCCTTTTCCAATCAGCAATTCAGCTAAGCATATCAAGGGGAAAAAGGATGGGTTCAACTAACCTGGCCGGATCGGAATTATTGCATGCATGCATCAACGTAACCATGAGCAACTTCCCATACATACATCATATCATATGCCATAATATGCATGATAAATATTAACCAAATTAATAAACACTGGTCACCAGTTTCTTGATTAACACAGCTCGATCATGTTTATCCTGCCTGGGTAGTTTATCAAGATAATCCTGTCCGCAGAACAGCTTCAATTCAATTGGTAAATTCGTCCGGCCTTAGCGCTTCATGTAGAGTCTGCAAGCTAAGGTGTACTGGAACTTGCCACGACAAACATATTTGTTGCTAAACTCCTCTATCTTTATAGCCTTATTACCTACAACTAAGTAACGTTGTAGATAAGGTTGCAAATTAAGAGAGAAGAGAAGAGTTTAGCAACAAATACATTTGGCATGGAACGTTGCAGCACACTATCTGGCGTTAGTTAGGGTGCATTATATTATTATATTACTTTACAGTGGATAGGATAGGATAGGATGGAGATGATGACCGTACCGGAAATCCAAGCCAGTTTGGGAACACTACAATGCAACATGGGGAAATCCGAGAATTGAAGAAGATCGAACGTCGTATGTAGGGGTTGTACTGTGGGGTTTGGATCAATTAAGTCACACAGTTTGGGAACACATAATAATACATACAGTACTACAACATGCATGCAATGGGAAAATTGGAGAAGAAGAAGCTAAGTAGTAGCGTTGTTTAATTGTGCGGATCGGAAAACAATATAATCAAGAACGTATTACGTATACGTATGTACGTTAACGCTGCACTCGTTCGATCAAGCTTTGCAAGGGAATCGGAGATTTTAATGTCGGCGATATGATATGATGAAGTTAATTGGGACTTGGGATATGCGGCAAAGCCGTATGTATATTATATTAATTGCATCTAAGGGTGCGTGATCATTAAGCCAAGGCATATATATATATACTTGTGTGCTTGATTAGGTTACAATTTGTACTGACAGGTCGGGTCAATATAATTTGGGTCATATATACTTAATGGGTCAGTGTTACGAGTATTAGTATATTTGTGTTATAAAGTGTTAGTTATATGTTAGTTTTGTATTATTGTACATTTATGTTATGTATATTGTAAAAGCTTAGCTAAGGAAAAAAATACAACCACAAGCCTTTCCGGCATAATCTCCGGCATGACCAATTATAAACTTTCAGTGTATAATCTTCAAGTATTTTGGGGTTTATCTATTTAAATATTTATATGGAATTCCCTGTTGGCGTTACTATACCATACTCATGGCTCATTGAAAACCTCACTAGAACTAAATAAGACTGGCCGCAATGTGGCAAAAATTAATGAAGTGGACTAAAATTGCAATGTCCTAATAACAGTAGGACAAAAAATGGAAATGACTCATTAGATATATATATTTATAAAAATGCCACCGCGTTATTTTTAAATTTCTTACTTTAAGAGTCTTTAGTTGTTACTAAAGAAGTGTATTGCATCATTTTTTTGGGTCAATTCTCTACTAGTGTGAGACTCCCCTAATGAATCCCTTATGCACAAAGAGTCATCATGAAACCTTCTTTGAATTGAATATGCTCCTTACTATCATTCCTAGAGTCAAGAGAATATTCACATGAAAGCACAAATGAAAGCATTATATATAAAAAATCAAAGTATAAAGAAAAATAAAGAATAAAATAAAATGCAATAAAATAAAGGATAACATGGGATGCCTCCTATAAAGCGTTAAGTTTAATGTCACTAGTTCGACTCAACCTCTAAAAATCAACCATTATTGGATTGGAGAAAGAACATCTCATCTTCCTAGCAAATTTATCTTTAAGATAGTGCTTCAAATGGTGGCCATCAACAAATTCCTTTATGCACAAGTCCACCACTTTAAATGCTAGGATTCCAATGTTCTTTATTCCAAGCTTCTTGCATCTTTCCTCAAATCCATTTTCAATCCACAAGTCAAATTCTGTATATTGGAACTTTGGACCCTGATCCACGATATAAATTGCCTAAAGTATTATGCTCAATGCTGCGCTTAACCTATCAAAGACATCTACTCGCAAACTAAGTATTATGCTTGTGCTATTAAATATTAGATTTGTGCTATAAGGTATTATGTTTAAAGTATTGATTATATATACATGGAGAAAACAAATTGCATTTGCTTTGTTGTCTTAAAATGTGTGCAAAAAATTAATAAAGTTGATATATATTGGTGAGTTCATAAAAATTTTTAAATTAAAAAAAAAGAAAGAAAAATAAACTAAGAAAGGTTTTTGAGTTTGAGTGAGATAATGGAGAACAATGTGGATATTGGACCCACAAAAAAATTAGAGTAAAACCATCTATGAACCTAAGCATTCCTTTTGAAAAGCAATCGAGATAACTTGGTAATATCGTGATCTAATTATCCATTATTTGGCACGCATGTTACACGAAATGTATACAATGAATGTTCAACAACCAACTATTGGTAATGTGTTTATTTAAATGATAATGTATGTATAATAATATTAAATAAGTGACAAATTTGTATATAGTTTTTCATATGAGTAGTTCTTCGTATTTTGGAATTGGACTTGACTTAGATTTCCACCATCGTTAAGCATAATCAATGAAGAATTGTCTTGCAGGTGTACTGTAACTTGCTATACGACAAACATATTTCTTGCTAATGTGGTCTACCTTTATAGCCTTATTATCTACAACTAAGATTGTAGATAGGATTGCAAATTAATTAAGGGAGACCACTTGAGCAAAAAATATGATTGACTAGGAGCATTGCAGTACATCAGGGCACAGTGAAGATAAAGGAAATCCTATAATCCTATTTTTTATTAACCATTTTGCAGTACCCAGTTCTGGAATGGCTTTTTGTAATGAAGTAAATCATAAATCATAATTCATAACCCATTGCATGCATGAGCAAATTTAAAATCCTTAAACAAATACAGAGTAGTGGACATATTGGCAGTCACAAAAAACATGCCAACAGCCAGTTAATTGGTAGTTCATCATATCAAGTTCATGGTCTAACAACAATTGTAGTTACTAGTTAATCAGTGACAGTAAGCCTACAGACACAAAATAGATTGGTTCTTATATCTACCAACTTCTTAGGCTGCAGTCAAATACAAATCTCATTCTGTATCGGGTGAGCCTCCCGGAACAAGCTGCATTTCACAAACAAAAACAAAAGGCATAATGATACCGAAAGAATGAAAGGCATGGCATTATCATGTTTGCGGCTAAATCAATTCAATATTATTACTCACAATGGCAATGTTATTTCCATTGAGCAAGATCTGGTCAAGCTTTGTTATTCGCCGTCCTTCAGAGGTGATCTCGCTGCAATGTAAGGTTCAGTTAGTATTGAAAGAAATCTAAAAGTGATCAATTATGTTGAAGGATGGACAATAGACAGCTTAACATGGTTAATAAAAAAGATAAATGAACTATGATGTTCAAAACTCTAGCCTAATGTTCAGAAATTCACATGACAAGCATTTAATATGAAAACAAGAGTAACAAATGGTTGCATCAAAGTGAAACTCTCTTGAGCTCAATGGCAGATGGACCAAATTCTGATCCTGCTTCAAATACTTTAACATATTAATGTGGCTAATTTGCCAAATAAAATGAAAGGTGGGGCGGGTATGTGTGCAAGGACTACACACACGCATGCATACATACATACATACATAGAAACGGCGTGCTTGTAAGCTCCCTGCATCTTTTTCTTCGAGTAAAACAATGAGAGACTATATTAAGTAAAAATCTTTGAGTGTTCAACTAATAGAAGAGATGATTATATGCTTTGGATGTGAAGCTGCCCTTGTTTATTAACTAATCTTAGGAAATCCAAATAAACAAAGTTTCCCAGCAATATGAGATTAAGATATTAGTTTCAGTTTTCTACTTGAGATATAGTGATATTTCACACTGTGCCACCAATAACATAAAATTGAGTTGAAGCAAGACCCTAAATTTCCTTCATTTTGACCAAAAGATCCAAGTGTCACGTGCTAAAACAGAAAGGTAGCAAATGGCAGAACCTTAAAGAACTGAAGTTGAGTTTAGGGTGACTTAGTATGAGAGTGTAGATACGTTTCAGGCAAATGAAAATATCTATCCCTTAGTCAACACAAGTTCAATTCTCCACTTTAATGAATTGAGCTTCTTCAAAGTATTGTCTTTTTTTATCTTTCTTTCAAATCATAGGCAATGATCTGAGTTTTGGATAAAACCGTGGAATGTACATTATGCTCCATAATTCTTTTTCCACCAAATCACATCCTAAAAGCCAGACATAATCCGCCCACTATCCTGATTCATCTGATTGAACACAATTGACATCCAATGCTGTCAAACTCAAACATGAGCTAAGATTGTTTCTTTTTAATGGGTACACGGTTAAGATTCTTTGATTCTTTCTGAATTTTACATGAGGAACAAGGAGTTCAAGACAGATCTAGTGTGCAAGTCTCCACATCACATTGGGTAAGAAGGAAAACGAACACAACCATAACCCTTTGTCAATAGAAGCTTCCAGGGCTTGATCTGCTCAACAGATAACAGGTGACCACTTTTGGAGACTACACCACCAAACTTGAAATGAAATTCTAGCCATTAGCATTAGTACATCAAACAATAAAGACAGGCATTTTGTGGAGCCCACTGGCACAAGTGCTAGCACATGTACCACTAAGGCTATAAAATGAGCACAACGAGCTTCATACTTTTCAGGGGCTTGAAAATTAACATGGGCAGAAAGGCCATCTTCTAATTAAAAACTCAGGAAATATTCTTAAATTAAGCACTCACCTTGTGTTTTCAAAATAAAATTTCCCCTCTAAGAGGCCTACTTCACTCATACTTCTGATTGGCACATCAATCAGAGTTAAATCAGTCAACATTTATAACTGGAATATCTCAAACATAAACTAAACCACGCAAAAACATAATCATCATCACAACAACAAAACAAAAATGCAAATAAAATTTAATTCTCTCTTACTGATTCCTATTTTAATTATTGGCTTCAGATAAAATAATTGAAAAATGCAAAAACATTTAAATTGAAGTAAAACCCAAATTTTAATAGAGGAACGTACTATTCAGTGACATCTTCCAGGACCATGTTAACATAAACATCAAATCCTCTAAGGGTTCCAACAAGCTCCTTATCCCCTTTCATTATGACCCAGATTTTGGACCCAATGCAGCGGTCAATTAGCTCTGCAAATAAAAAATTTTAAAATACTTTCAAAAATTAAAATCTAGCTGAAAATTTTTAAAAATAATAAAATAAGCACAAGGCAAGATACCAGATGGAAGTAGTTGAGATGGGTTGTTCGAAGACATAGTGATGTGTGAGAGGATTTTTCTTTCCCTCTACTGGTACAATAGCTACTCTGCAGCTTGTAATTTAGGGTGCACTGAGTTTTCTTAAGCCTTTAACACAAAGGGAACAATATTAGAAAACAGATTTTAAAATGTGTAAATTTTATTTAAAAATCAACTTACAAAACATACTAGATTACTTTGAAATGTACAAAGTTAAATCATAAATGCCAATTTGACCACTATAATTTTTAAAAAATTCATAATTTTCATATCTCTTCTTCTTTTTTTTTTGCAGTTAATTTCTATTTTAGTTTATCTGATTGCATGCAAAATGGCAAAGTGGAACGCCATAATCCACACATGTTGAAACTAGCCTGACTTTTCTAGCTCAAGTATTAGTCCAGTCTCACTATTGGGATTATACAGTTGAGACAACTGTGTACTTGATAAATAGACTGCCATCACTAGTACTAAACAATAATACTCCCTATGGGACTGTTCTATCACAAGCCACCTAATTATGGTTTTGGGTGCCTCTGTTTCCCATTGTTAATCACTATACAACATCTTTTTACCTACTCCAAGTATCTGTATAGGTTATCCTACATCTTTTCACAATTATTACTGTCTTGATCCTAGCATTTGGAAAATAATTTATTGCTCAGCATGTTTGTTGCAACAAAACTGATCTTCAATTAGCTAAGTTTTTGTATAATAAGGTTTCCAAGCCAAAGCAACCAGTTAATTCTCCATGGGCAGTAAAGTATCTCAGGCTGCTCAGAAATATTGATCCGGATGTTGTTCTCTTGCAGTCTATAGAAATGATTAAACATCATGTATTATCAGCTACACTGTCACAACCAACAGCAGTAGCTTCTAGGTTGAAGAAGCTATTCATGGCAAGGCAATGGCAGAGCAAGAAAAAATAGACTAATAGAGTGGGGGCGAAAAATTAAAGCAAACTAGATTTTTTTTCCAGCGCAATTGATTGTGAGTTTTGTTCAAACTCTGGCATTCTCCCTTAGTTATCACATGGTACACCTTAGCTAAATAGACCATATTAGCATCTTACGTTTACATGGTATGAACCTTTCAAATGCAAGAATAAGACTAGGAACTGATCAAACCATACATTCCACTACCTAATTACTTGAAAAACAAGAATGAATTCATAATCTATAAATCTAATTAGAAATCAGGAAAAAAATGCTTTCTCTTGATCTAAGCAGCTCCAGTTTCTGATTATGTCACATTATATTCTTCTATTTTAGGTACTTCACAAGGGAAAAAAAGAACTTAAAGCCCCAAAAGAGAATTTAAAAGCTAATCAGAAACGAACCTATGCCATCTTGTTCCAGTAACAAAAAATAATCCACTTATAACTTTTCTTGAAATTCAGATCAATGTCTAAATCCAAAAGAAACAACAAGAAAATCCAGAAGGCAAGAACATTATCACAAAACTGTTAAATCCACTTATCGACCATCTTTATACCCAAATTGAGATCATTTACCATGAAATTAAAGAGATAGGACCAACCAACTGTGTTCATCAAATATAGACCAGAAAAGAAGATGATGATGATGAAAAAGAAGAGAGATTGAAATTGACCATTACACAATAAAATCACCGCAAATACACACACAGACTTTAGACATACATTTACAGTGGGATATTGTCATATTACGAAACTACAAATTAACTAAATTGATTCTACAAATAACACACTAATTATCAGTGGGATATTGGCATATTGTGAGACTGCAAATTAACTACAAATGAACAACTACAACGCTCATTATTAGTGGGATTTTAAAAACTTATCATTTTTTTGTTCTTCCATTTCCAAGCAACTATTTTAATAAACATTACCCGTTCACAGAAAGGAAGATAAATCTAGGTCTCTGAGGAAAATAATAAGATACCTGGGGCATTTGGCAAATTGACAGTGGCTTCGCCGGTGAGACGGTGGTCGCTGGTGACTGGCGTCGTCAAATTATCGCTAGATCGGCTGGAACAGACTAGTAACGGAGATGTGGTCTGTGGTTGAGGCAAGCGACGCAGTTCTCACTTCTGAAGTAGGTTTGTTGGGCGTTGATTTTTTTTTTTTGGGAAAAAAGTTAAGTGAGTCCATAAATTTTATAAAAAAAGTTTAATAGGTCCTTAAATTTTAAAAAGTTACAATTAAACTCACAAACATGTCATTTTGAAATATTGAAGTCAAAATCTATTGGTGACATGTAATTGCAGGTTAATTAGAGTTTTAGTCATCTCCGACGAGCGTCCAACCAATTTATGACAAGTAATGCTCAATACCAACGATCGGTGATTGTCAAACGGTTGACGGTCACATTTAGAAAAGGCGACCAAGTTAGTCGCCTTCTCCATTCGCCAAAGAGGCAGAGAAGGCGACAAACTGGTTGGCTTCTCCAATCATTAGAGAAGACGATCAATAACACAATGGGATAGTTCAAGTGGAAACTGAACTCTCTTTGTGGGGAAGAATTTCGGGAGAACTCGGGTCTGATTCCCACAAGTGACGATTCTTCCTGGGCCAGCTCCCGTGCCTCCTGGAGCGAGCACAGGTGGACCCGGACCGTTAAATGGACGGAGAAAGACCCGATGAATTTACCTATCGCTGGTATTTGATACTGCTTGTCGGAAATTGGCCGGTCCACTCACCGAAGATAATTGGAATCCTAGTTAACCTGCAATTACAGGTCTCCAACAAGTTTTTGGGTTTCAATGCTCCAAAATAACATGTTAGAAACTTTAAGGGCCTAATTGATTTTTTGAGTAAAATTTGGAGGCTTATTTGATCATTTTTCTCTTTTTTTTTCTTCTTTATATCGCCAACTACTCTATACTATCTAGTGTGATGGCAGTCTTAAGTTATAACCCTATTCATTTTTAACTTTTTAGTCAATGACCTTGTGGTCAAAGTGATATGTGGTGATTTTTCTATATAATTTTTTTTAGAAGAAATGAGAAAGATTTTCTGATATTAAAATATATGTATCCAAACGATGTGATATCAAAATATGTTTCCAAATTCCCCGGCTATCCTTATTCTTAAAAGGATAGTCTTTGCACATTACTTAGGGACTATCCTTATTCTTAAAAGGATAGTCTTTGCCAACATTACTTAGGGAAAATATAAAAATATGTGAGATTTTAAGATGCTTCGTACTTAGCCAATGATTAAATCTTTAACCTTTGGGTCAGGATGGATGAATTCCTTTCTCTCAATCATACTCTCCAAGTTATTACATTTTCTCTTATTAAGTGATAAACATTTATACTTAATTAGTATAATAGTATTACATATTTACATGTTTCATAGTAATGTGATCCGACCCAACCGTCTCAAACAAGTGTAACCCAAATAGTTACTTTGTATATTATTGTGGTTATAGATACAATTTTATATACTCATGCGTTTGAAATTTTAATAATTAATTAATTTCATTTTTTGTCCTTTATAGGTGGTAATCCACTTTTAGTCCTTTTTTATTAGAACATCCACATTTGAGTGTGGCATGACCATTTTTGGTCCTTCGCCAATAAAATTGTTGAAATGATATTAAATAGAAGAGCTTTTTTTTTTTTGAGTACTACTGACTCTGTTACAATGTAGTATATGTTCATAGCTACCTTTCTTTATAGAAAAATAGAAGGGCATTTTGATCTTTATTTTACAAAGTCAGTTGATCCACTATATTTTTTATTTTACTTTTTTGAAAAAAAAAATCCTGTTTGAAGACCAAAATGCCCTTATATTTATGAGAATTTAAACGATTTCATTGATAAAAGACCAAAAATGATCATGCCAATAATACTAGAACCAAAAGAGGATGTTTTGAAAAAAAGAAAGACTAAAAGTGTAATGACATCTATAAATCTATGACCAAAAATGAAATTAACTCTTTAATAATAATAAAACAAAGAAAAAAAGCTTTGTTTTTTCAATTTTTTTTTGTTGTTTTTGTGAAGGAAAAATGGAAAGTTTTCTAATTTTTTATTTTCAATTTTTTAATTTGAAAAAAAAAAAAAAGATTTTGGACGAATAGATTTTTTTTTCAATTGTTTAGAAAATTTAAAATTTCTCTAGTTACTCCACAGATGCTTAAATTTTCACTTAAAGAGTTGTTCAAGTTGATACTCAAAAAGAAAAGGCAATAGTGCTTACTCTCCATTGAGCCAAAATTTAACAAAGAAAAAAAAAACCTAGGTCATGGTGATCAATAACTATTTCCTTGCTAGATTCCCTTAGCAAATCAAGTTATCAACCCTATAAACCTAATATTTTTGTCATTAAAGAAAAACAAATTCATCATACAAAATGGAGTCCAAGTTGATTAGACCCGGATTGTAGAAAGGTGAAAGGTAAAGGTGAAATGGCCACTTCAAATCAAGTATAGGAGTTAATCATCAAGAATTACCATCTAATGTTTACACAATCGCATGTAACAACTTAAGCTGCCTTTTGAAAATGCTGGGAGAGCAGCTTGGCAATCTCCAGAAACCCAACCTTGTCTCTTCCATTGAATATAGCCTTCAACTTCTCATCACAATTTATCTCTTTCTTGTTGGTGGGGTTCTGTAAATTGCCAATTTACAAATTTATCTATCAGAAGAGAACTTGATCTTGGAAATGCTAAACAGTTGAACTAATTCATGGAAAGAGATTACAAATCCAACAAAGATGAAGACAGATATGAGATATATTGTATACTTGGCAGAATTCAATCAGTACTGCAATTGAAGTACAATTAGAAAAGGTTATTGAATTACTGAATTCATTCACACACAAATGAACCCACTTACCCAAGAAAAACAATGATAGAACCGTTAGACAGTTTTAGAGTATTGTTATGATAAAAGACATAAAACTGTATACTACTGGTGCAAGAAGAATACAGAGAAGAAGTTGACACCTATAGTTCAACGGCACTGTCTAAGCACTTAACAATCTTTAAAAAGCACTGCATATTTGCTGCATCTATTCTGCATATAAGCACTTAACTACTTTGAAAAGCTATTCTATGCACAAATTTATGCAACTAAATATTTTCTACACAGTTAACCAACTACTTTAAAAAGCCATTCTTTGCACAAATTTATGCAACTAAATATTTTCTACACAAAAGGAGTTCAAATGCAAAGCATAGAATGAGTAGAAGGAACGCTTAGAAAAAGAAACCACTTGTTTGGCGGCTTGCAAGTTGCATTCTCCCAATGCTTACTAAGAGCAGATGTGCAAAACACCAGCATTAAGTCTACTGTGCAAACTAAATATACTGCAGGCACTATTTAGCTCTCACATGGTCTTGCACTCATTTTACTTCCAATTTTTTCTTCAATTGTGTATTTGTCAAGGGCTCACTAATTGTTAAATCCTTCTCAGTTTAACTACAATATAAGCAAACTGAGCAATAAAGAGTAACATACGAATAGAATTTGATAAAATAGGTCATTTATTGAAAGTTTTAGCTTTCTTATGCGGATAGCTAAATATTTGGATTGTAGGTTCAGATTTTTGAAAGAATAAACGGACTGCACTATTTTTCTTTCAGTGGGTCATTGGCTATTAAGTTTAATGCAGCATTCCTCAGGGATTTTTTAATAGAACCCCCAAAATTAAAAAAAATGCTTTATCCTCCTTTTAGGAGATAAAGGTCAATAACAGAACACCTTTCGATGTTGGCTTTGTAACGTACCATGCTTGTGATTTTAAGTTTCTAGATTCGGAATACCCCCCTGCTTTCAAAGGTGCCAAATTAATATGCAATAGCGATCATATTTTGAACTTTCGAGTTTAGATAAGGGAACCGCTACATAGCTCCATTTCCATTGTTTCATGCACATCAATACCTACTATAATGCACAGATAATATAGTTCAGTTCAGTGGTGAAATCTTTCCTAATTCATACCCAAAAAAAAAAAAAAGGAACTTGAAAATTTTGAGAACTTACAAAAATGATAAATTTTCTATGTTTCGGAAGGTGCTATGGGTTCGTTCACAACAACTTAATTGGAATCACTTAAATATATGGATAAAACATGAACTCTACAAAAGACCATTTGTACATTTATATACTTATAGACTAATCAAAGTTGCAATTGATGAAGGACAACACAACTATCCTATACAAGAACAATGTACAATAATTCCAGCAACCATATGAATATATATTTCTGGTCCAATTCGAAGGCCACAGCTAAAAATTATTATTAATCAATTACACATTTGTTCTGCAAGTGTGCATATGTTGAGAGAGGGAGAGAGAGAGAGAGGACCTGAAGGTTATGGGCTTTGATATGTTCCCAGACTTTCTTGACGGCGTCTGTGCGAGAGGCTTCGGAGGCACCGAGGAACTTCCCGAGAGCAGGGGAAACCGGCACCGATTTTAGAATCCCCTTTTTGGGAGCGGCGGCAGTGGCCGGGGAAGTGGATGAGGTCGAACTCTTCGCTGCTGCCATCAGGACGCGGCAGGCCTCGCCGAAAATCCGTGTTGATGGAGCCATTTTTCCTATTCTCAGCAAAAACCCTAGAGAGAGAGAGAGAGAGGCTTCCAAGAGAGAGTGGAATGCTAGTGTGGCGGGAACTGGGAAGGTGGTATTTGGTACTACTCGGTACTCACGCAAATTATATTGTGTATGGCGCATCAGAACGGAGTCCTTTTGATTGATTAATGAAAATAGACCGATGAAACGGTATTTGTTTCGTCCCATTTACTTTCAGTTTATATACGCTGCAGTTATATTTTAACACAATTTCAGTATCAGTTTATATACATTGCAGTTATATTTACATTTCAATATAACTACAGTTTCATTCGATAATATAAAAACACAAATGTGAAACTGGATTTTCTTGACCTAAAGTTTTTAATGAAACAACCGGTACATCATTTTACATATTTTGTACACTCTTTTCCATGACTAGATTTTCCCTACATTGTTTGTTTGCAATTATCTTTAAAAAAAAAATCGATATGTAATATTATTTATATAATTATATTATTACTAAAATAAATATGAAAAAAATGAGATCAAAATAATTTAATTATAATTGTAATTATAATAAAAAAAATCCAACAACCCATGTTTAACTTAATTACCATAATAATTACTAGACAATTATTATCAGACAATTATACTAATATTTGTACAACTATAAATGTAAGGGTCACACTTGTGTGAGACCGTCTCACGAATTCATATTCGTGAGATGGGTCGAGTCGAGTCAAATCGAAGCAACATGCAAATGTCATACTTATATGTGCAAATGTCATATTTATATGCTCAAATGTAATACTAATCAGAATACAATTTTTGTTACTTATAAGTTATAAGAGAAAAAGTAATACATTTTTCATAATGAGTAATGTTGACAAGTGCCGCTGACTTATAAGGAAAAATATAATACTTTTGAGAAAAAATATAATACTTTTAAATCGAAATGTAAAAGTATTATATTTTACCTTAAAAGTATTACATTTACTCTTATAGTAACAAAAATTTTATTCCTGATTAGTATTACACTCAAGCATATAAGTATGACATTTGTGCGTATAAGTATTACATTTGCATATTGACCCAACCCGTCTCACGATGAGACGGTCTCACACAAGTTTTTACCTAAATGTAATTGTAGATCACGATACCACTGTTGTTAATAAGAGTTACTCATGAATGTACATGTGTTAAAAAAAATATAAAAAAAATATGCATAACAGTACAATAATACAAAACTAACATATAACTAACACTTTATATTCGAGCCTCAGTGGAGGCAATACTGACTCTTGTGCTTCAATAGGTTGAGAAAATAGTTATAAACAGATACTGCATTGTAATAGAGTTAGTAGCATTCAAAAAAAAAAAAAAAAAACTTTATAACACAAATATGCTAATTATACTCATAACACTTACCCATTAACTATAACCCAAATTATATTGACTCCGACCTGTCTTACCAATTGTAACCTAATCAAGCACACAAGTATATATATATGCCTTGGCTTAATGATCACGCACCCTTAGATGCAATTAATATAATATACATACGGCTTTGCATATCCCAACTTCATTATAATCTCCGATTCCCTTGCAAAGCTTGATCGAAGGAGTGCAGCGTTAAAGCATCAACGGGAGGGAGGGAGAGAGGCTTCATCGCCAAGCCGACACCAGTCTGGAAGATCAGACGATGGCCCCCCGGCGGCAAAGCTTGATCGACCAAATCGGATCGGATCATCATCCACGTACTGCATGCGACTTCAAACTCCACAACGTACGTACGTATACGTAATACGTTCTTGATTATATTGTTTAATTTTCCGATCCGCACAATTAAACAACGTTACTACTTAGCTTCTTCTTCTCCAATTTCCCCATTGCATGTTGTAGTACGTACTGTATGTATTATGTGTTCCCATCCCAAACTGTGTGACTTCATCCAACCCCTACGTTCGATCTTCTTCAATTCTCGGATTTCCCCATGTTGCATTGTAGTGTTCCCAAACTGGCTTGGATTTCCGGTACGGTCATCATCTCCATCATATCCACTGCATTAATATAATATAATGCACCCTAGCTAACGCCAGATAGTATGTGTGCTGCAACGTTCCATGTCAAATGTATTTGTTGCTAAACTCCTCTCTCTTAATTTGCAACCTTATCTACAACAACGGTAGTTAGTTGTAGGTAATAAGGCTATAAAGATAGAGGAGTTTAGCATCAAATATGTTTGTCTTGGCAAGTTCCAGTACACCTTGCAGACCGTACATTGCAGCAAGATCACCTCACCTCTGAAGGACGGCGAATAAATCAGATCTTGCTCAATGGAAACAACATTGCCATTGTGAGTAATAATATTGAATTGATTTAGCCACTAACATGATAATGCCATGCCTTTCATTCTTTAGGTATCATTATGCGGCCTTTCGTGTGTGACAATTAAGTTCTAAAACCACTTGTCTACCTCTTTGTGAAATGCAGCTTAGCTTGTTCCTGGAGGCTCACCCGATACAGATTGAGATTTGTATTTGACTGCTACCTAAGAAGTTGGTAGATATAAGAAGAACGGAACCAATCTATTTTAATTTGCGTTTGTAGGCTTACTGTCACTGATTAATTAGTAACTACAATTGATGTTAGACCATGATTTAACTTGATATGATGAACTACAATTAACTGGCTGTTGGCATGTTTTTTGGGACTGCCCATATGTCAACTACTCAGCTCCCTATTTGTTAAAGGATTTTAAATTTGCTCATGCGTGGGTTATGGATTATGATTTATGATTTACTTCATTACAAAAAGCCATTCCAGAACTGGGTACTGCAAAATGGTTAATAAAAATTACTCCGTAGGATTATAGGATTTACTTTATCTTCACTGTGCCCTGATGTACTGCAATGTTCCTAGTCAATCATATTTTTTGTTCAAGTGCTCTCCCTTAATTAATTTGCAATCTTAGTTGTAGATAATAAGGCTATAAAGGTAGACCACTCTAGCAAGAAATATGTTTTCTGTATAGCAAGTTACCGTACACCTGCAAGACAAAACTCTTCAATTCATTGATTAGTACACTTGCAAGATAACTCTTGTTATAATAATATAATTATTATATTAAAACCAAGTCAAATAATATGTTTAATTTGTTAGATGTGGAGAAAGTGTGATGCTCTTTCAATTTTGTGACATTATATTATTGATTTTTATTTGTTTGCCACAATTAGTCATTCTTTTAAAGTCATGTTATTCCACCACTTAATAAATATGACTAACATGTAATTTCACTCAATTAAAAGAGTTTGTAAGAGATGAAAGACATTACGCGTGTTGGTGCAAGATACTTGAATAATAAAATTACCTTCTTTATTAAACTGTGAAATAACAACAATTTAAATCTTCTCAAAAAAAAAAAAAAACAATTTAAATGTATAACTAAGTGTAACAAACAAATAAAAGTCAATAATGTAATAATGAAAAATTAAAGAATATGACTAATAAATATATATGTCAATGTCATAATATTTGATAACTAAAAGGAAAATTTGTTCATTAATCATTATTAAAAATAATCATAAATAATTCGAATTAAGACAAATTATCGGTATTTGATTTTGTATTCTTAAAATTAAATATATTCCAGTTGATACCAATGTTTTAAATAATGATGCCGAAATGCTCGAAAATTAAAATATATCTAAAGATGATGACTACATATGAGTCAGTATTGATAGAAAGTATATGTGAGTACCTAAATGGGAAAGTAAAATAGACAAAGTTTGGATCACATCCAAATTTAATTTGCTAAGTTTCATGTGTCAACTTATTTATACGAACTTCTTGTAGACAATTAGACTATAACCTCTTTGCTATAGTTATTAGAGAGTAGCTTGGAGAGGTGAGTCTAACATTTTGCTATTGAATCATGGTATTAATTTTTATGTAAGTATAAAAAAATAAAATTACATCTTCGCTATTAGTTATAATTTCGTGTGTAGTCGTAATAAGCGTTTGGTCTTACAATAATTATATATATATACTAGTTCTTTCTACGCGCTTTGCGCGAAAACGTGTGCCCAATATCTAAACTTAATTAGCAAATCATTTTGAAATAGAAAAAGCACATTTGTAAAATTGTTTTTTTTTTTTTTTGAGTTGCAAGAAGTTTCATAAATAATCTATGTAAGGTTTATTTTTTGGATGTATTTGAAATTAACACAAGGAATATAATTTCTTTTTTGGATGTATTTGAAATTAACACAAGGAATATAATTTCATTGTGATGAATATATACGACTATGACAAGGAATATAATTTCATTGTGATGAATATATACGACTATGGTTTTAAGTAAGTATACTCATCGTTGTATTGCAACTATTTTCTCCTTTGTTATTTAGTTAACATGTAGCTTCTATTGTTTACAGTCTCACATAAATACAATTAGAAATGCCTTTTTTTAAGTACTACTAACTCTATTACAATGTAGTATATGTCCATACATACTTTCCCAACCTATTGAAGCACAAAGAGTCGATGCCCCCATTGGGATTCGAACCTGTGACATCCCTATCAGATCATGTCTTCGAATAAGTTTTAATACCTTGTAGGTCCTTGCACTTTTATTATCAATTGTAAAATTAGACTAAATTTGGAAAGTAAGAAATATAGCACTCATGTTCCATATGAACAATTGTATCCATAAAGAAATTTGCATCTAATATAGTAAAATCAAGGTCTAAATGTCAAGGTTGAGGAACATGTGATATCAATGAATTGTAATTTTGACCTCTAAGTCGTTTCATACATTTGGTATACATATTTCTAGCCCTTTTTTTTTTGTCCTTCTATACTATATGGAATGACTATTTTTTTGGAATAATAACAAATTTACATTATATTTCATCAAATTAAACACTTAAAAATTCTTGAAAGTTAATGTTTTTTAATCCCTAAACCAACCCCTTTAGTTCTTATAAGATCATACCTAAAATTATATATATGAAATATTGGTGCAAATTATTGTAAACATTAAAAATTTTAAAATTAAAATAAGAAATTTCATTTTCTCATATGATCAATACATTAGCATCAAAGAGTTATTGCAATATATCTCACATATAGAAACATTTTTAATATAGTAGAGGAGAAGCAATTAACATAGTATTTAATGGAAACATATTAGGAAACGTGATTACATAGCACTTAATGACAGATTAGGAAAAGATGGAAACAGATTATACTTAACAGTAACGGAATATCCCTGGGTATTTTTGTCTACAAAAAAATTATGTACAACATTAAAAACAAAATGTACAAACAGATCAACACTAAAAACACGGACATAAACTGAGGGCATAACTTGGATTAATACTTATTATGTTTTTAGATACATACATACATACATACATACATACACACACATATATATATATATATATATATATATATATATAGAGAGAGAGAGAGAGAGAGAGAGAGAGAGAGGATCATATGAGAACTTGCCCTCAGAAGAAAAATAAGAATCGATCTTAGCTGCATAATAACTCAGCAGCCCATTAGGTAGGAGGATTAGTGCTTTCAAAAATTATGTTCTATTTCAACTAATAGTTGAATTGTATATTTATATATATATATATATATATATATATATATGTTCAACAATCATTATTACATGGACCATGGAACTGTGTGGACCATAAATAAAAAGAAGTACATTTTTGGTGTTTTGTTGAACCTTTTGCACTTTATTATAGGTACGGTTTTGATACCTATTACCATCTTTATTTGCTTACTTTAATTTTGTTGTCCTACTAATACAAAATGCAATCCTTAGCTAGTACAAGTTATAATACATAAGTGTTTCAATGGATATTTTTAAGTATAATGGAAACCAGACTTGAAAGTCAACTAATCTGCATATTATAGTCAAAGACCTTGTGGTCTAGTGGCACCCGGTGTCCCGAAAAACACTCTCACATGGATGATGGGAGTGGGTTTGAGCCTCAGTGGAGTCAATTGACTCGTTGTGTTTCAGTGCATATTATAACTATAATGCATAAGTCTGTTTGGCCTCACTGCCATTGTTAAACCCTATGTATATATATATATATTTTACGGAGTATATCAAAAGTTACCAACTATAATGGGTACGGTACCGTTTAGCTATAACTTACACCACAAGGGAATTCAAGACAGCTCTCTGAGAACCCAAGCAGCCAAGATTACATCTGCAGAATATTAAAAAACATATATCGCCGTTGCCGGGGATCGAACCCGGGTCACCCGCGTGACAGGCGGGAATACTCACCACTATACTACAACGACTTTTATGTTTGTGGGTTGAATCAAAATCTATTTTCGATAGAGAGAACTTGTATTTATTATAATTGCAATGTTTTTTTTTTTTTTTACTCATTCTCTAATTATTAATTTGATATCATTAAATTTGCGACTAAAAAAGTAGTGTCAATGTAATTCTTCTTCTTCTCCCGGTGTCCATGCATGTAATTCTTCATTACCATTTCTACTCACAAATCATTTTTTAAACATTTTCGACAACCTGGTCATATCATCAATCTTTACTCTTTTTTTTTTTTTTAAATATAAAACTCAAATTCAATTCATTCATACAAAATTATTTCTGTATGTGGCTATGCCCTTAACAATTACGAAGTACTTTATTAGTATTTAAATGAAAAAAGTGTCAAATATAGATCTCTAAACATATCACTTATGTATAATTGAGTTATTGAACTTAAAAAGTGTACAATTAAACTACTAGACAAGTAAAATATGTGCAATTGAGATATTTTTTCATTTTTTTAATAGAATTTTATCGTATTATTTACATGCTATATATGTACTAAGAATCGTCTTTTCCTCTGTACGTCATACTAGTTGAGATGAAAGATTGCAATGCTTTAAATTTAAATTGCAATATTAAAAGAAGTCATAAAAATGTTCTAATTGAGATATTTTTAAGTTCAGTGACTCAATAACGGTATAAAAGCTATAAGTTCAATAACATATTTGACATTTGGTTCTTAATAAATTAAAGTTTAGAATTGATTGAAATATTTACAAAAAGCAAATAAATTAAATAATTTATCTAATTGTTAGAATTCTGAACCTCTTGATTAATATGTTATGTACTTGCAAATTGCAATTATATAATTTGGACCAAAGTGAATAATGCACATGGTGGATCCTGGTCCATGATATAATTTGCACAAATCTTAGTCTCTCAATTGGACTTAAAAAAAAAATAGTTGCAAAAAGCATTTGTGAACTCAATTTACAAGATGGGTTTGATTGTGTTTAAGAGTCAATAAGAGCAGCACCATTTTTTTAAAAAAAGAAGAGCAACACCATTAGTAGTTTTTTCTAAGTTTTTTTTATATGATGTGGAAGAAAGAGGTGATCATTTGGAGGAGGGAGGAGAGAGAGGAAAAGTAGTTTGCAGTAATGTGGGTTTTTGTGGGACCCACGGAGAAAGAAAAACAGAAGAGAAATATGCGCTCCAGATGCGTAATTCGTACTATCAGCGCCCAGTAGGGCGTGTCAATTCCTCCAATCCCCTCCCCCCCCCACCACCCACACCCCCTACTTTTTGTTTTCCATTTTGTTGTCTTGTTTTTTTCTCATCCTTTTTTTCACTTTTCTCTCTCCTAGTAATCCTAAAAAAAAAAAAAAAAAAACTAAGTAAAAAACCCCCTCGATGCTCTAATAAATGTGACAAATTGCCAAGTAGTCAGCAAATTTATTTTGATTGAATTCCATGTCAACAATGTGTAAGGGTTACCTAGGGGCCATGAAACCTGGAAAAAGTGATAAGTGAAAGAAATTTTGAGAGTTAAAGTGTCAAATTAGATCTTATTTTAGTCCAAGGTGTGAATTGAACACTCGTGAGTGGTAGATGTGTCTATTTGACCCTTTTACCTATTAAAGATTTACCAACACTTAGGAAACTCTTACAAAATTTAATTAAAAAATCTAATATATTTGAATGTAAAAAAGAACATACCAATGCTATTAAAACAATATAACAAAATGTAAATTATTTACAAAAACTAAGATTACCAAAAAAAAAATAATAATCAATTAGAATTATATATATAGATGCTAGTTAGTGATATAGGATAGGGAGAAGTATTAATAGTTTATATATACACTAAAGATGATAGATAAAGAAAATATTTTAATATGTGAATATGGAACAAGAACATGGAAGTCCAATGAACAGAGTTATGATATAAATGAAAAAGAAGTATTAGCAATACAATTAGGAATAAAAGGATTATATTTTATTATCATTTATTACATACTTGTAAAATTTGTAGTAAGAATTATGTGGAAGATTATTAATTCAAGGATGGCAAATTATGCTGTGGACCCAGGTCCACCTTGCTGGGTCCAAAACTACGTCATTTTTGTCTCTTTTTTTTTTCTTTTTAAATTATTAAACATATTGTTGAATATAGAGTTGTCCAAAAATGTGTGAATGTAGAGTATAGAAATCGTGAATGTAGATTTATGATTGTGTGATGTAGAGTTGCCCAGAAATGTGTGAATGTGGAGGTTTCAAATTGTGAATATGGAGTATAAAAATCGTGAATGTAGAGTTATGCATGCGTGAATCTGTAATAGAGTTAAGAAGTTCTAGCAACTTGTAGCCCTGTAATGTGTGAATGTGGAGTTCTCAAGTTGTAAATATGGAGTATAGGACCTATGAATATAGAGTTTTGAATGTGTGAATGCATAACAGTGATAATATAGTTACTAAACATATAATCATGTAATGTGTGAATGTGGAGTTTACAAATTGTGAATGTAGAGTATAATGTATGTGAATGTCGAGTATAGTATATGTGAATGTAGACCCAGGTCCACCTTGCAAGGTGGATCTGGGTCCACGGCATAACAACCTATTATAACCGATGCGAGACCGTCTCACGGGCCTTAATCCGTCAGACGGGTCGGATCATTGGTTAATGGATCATATGGTAATATTAACAGGGAATCATTAACAAGACTATTTAGAGTGAGCTCCATTACTGATGATCTATCTGTTGTAGGCTTGCATTTTACTGTATCAAAAAGTTCTGGTTCCCATGCAAGTATGATAACTTATTAACTTACTAGGATTGTTTAAATCCATCGCCGCTTTCATTGCAACACTGTCAATGAAGTAGCATTAAGAGTGGAATGAATACTTACACGGTGTTGATATAAGCCTATATGTTATTGACACTTTCTATGTTTATTTATCTGTTCTAAATGTGTTCCTGTATAGCTTTTGTTGTAATTTTCTGTTACTATACAACACAGTTTCCTTTACATGGTATCAGAGTAATCCGTCTTTTAATTTTCCTAATGTTTACTCGCCTTTCTCACTCTCTTTTTCCTGGAACAAGCCAAAGATGACAATCAGCAATGGTTGAGGAGGCATTAATAGTGCTACTTGAGATGGGGACTGACTTATTAGTTGAACCAAAGTCAAGAATTCCATTAATATTTATGGTGTTAGAATAGGGCTGGCCTAGTTGCACCAAGGTCAAGAATTCTAATAATGGTGCTACTTGCCTACTTGGAATAGGGGCTAGCCTAGCTAGCTGAATCAAAGTCAAGAATTTGTTATGAAAGCTATTTATGATGGTCTTTACCCATACAATACTCTCTTAAAAGTGAGTTTTACTTTTATATCATTAGGTTATCTTTATTCCGGCATGTGAACTTTTTTCAAGATTATGTGAATTTTTATTTTTATTTTTTTGTTTTATTTTGTTAGCTTATGTGGCATGCAAACTTGCTATAATAACAAGTTTACAATTGACTGTTTTCAAAAAAAAAAAGTTTGCAATTGTCTTTTAATTCCTTTTTTTATTTATTATTTTTTATTATTTTATTATTATATTTTTAATATAAAAGGCAAGATATTACTTTTGAATTTACAAATTTGATGATGTGGAAGTGAGATCCACTTTTGAAAGTGAGAGAGTATTGGATGACCTTAGATTTGCAATTTATTCACTATTTTTTCTATATCTTGTAATTACAACACACTTTTAAAAGTGGATCCACATTTCACATCACATTTAAAAATTATTATATTTCATCAATATGATTATGTTTTAAATTCTTAAAAATGATTTTAAATGACCGTTGGGACGGAAGATTAGTCTTCTGACTGTCGGCTGGAGGGATATCTTTTAAAAAAAAAAAAAAAAACTCCAAAAGTGATTTTAAAAAAAGTGATAAAAACTCTCTCTCTTATTTAAGACATTGTATTTTTGCCACAATTTGCAAGCCACCTCATACTTTAACTGTTTAAAATATTTTAATTAATAAATAGTGATGGCTTATATCGTGTCCCAATAAAATTTTAGGGACATGTTATATATACATACTTATAGTTAACATATTATATACCTTCAATTAATAGATTATTTATCTGTAAATAAACTAAATGTCATAATATGTTATATGCATGCATATAATCTAAATGGGATAAAGATAGCAGCAATTTATATCGTGGACCAGGATGCATAATGCATTGTGCACCCCGTACCAAAATGTTCTTAGGAGGATGAGTTCTGTGTATTTTGTGTCAATATTCTGTGTATTCTATGAAGACATTTTGTGTATTCTAAACAACCGTTATGTATATTCATGTTAGTAACACATATTGTGATGTGTTTATGCATTTGAATGTTAGGATATACAGAATATAAGCCTTATTATCTCTTATGTTTCATGTTTTTCAAATTTCACAATGTTGTTTAAATATTCACATTTTGCCGTGTGTGTTTTTGTGATCTGATGAACTTGTGTGTGTTTTTTGTTCTTGCTTCTTCGTCACTGTTTTTTTTTGTTGTCAAATTACAGTTATATTTTAGTTCTTTTTTTTAAAAAAAAAACTGTAATGAGATCTGTAACAATACGGCGTCGTTTCGGACCAAGGTGCACAATGCATTGTGGACCCTGGTCCACGGTATAACGATCCAAATATAGCCTTTAGACTATCCTTATCCTTGGGCTGAATATATACCTGGATCAACTTGAATTGAAGTGGAGTGATGAAAGATTAGTATATGAGAGAGGTGAGATATACATCATATGCGATCTGAGATCTTTTATCTAAGAGAGGAGAGATGAGAGACAAATGTGGTATGAGGCTTTGAGCGGTAGTTTTATCCTCAATAATTAGATTACCCCATGTATTACCTCAAACTTTAAGTGGTAGTAATATGAGATTACTAGACATGCCTTTTTAGATTATTGAGACCAAATAAGGTAATATAGCATTATCTTTATCAAATTATTAGGGTTAACCTATATTTCTTGAACCAAATGCTTCATAATATATGGTCAGACTTAAATATGAGGGACTTGGGTTGTTTGGTGGTGTAAGCATATGGGCGGCCATGCTCATTAAATTAAAGTTAATGCTTGACAGTGTTATGGGTTAGCCGGATTGCATGTGGTGTTTTTGGTAGTGTTGCAACAATGCTTTAATTGGTTATTTATTATGAATTATTGTCGTGTTGGGATAGGGTTTCTGGAGAGTGAAACTTGAGAGGACCTATCATTGTTGGCAATATAAATACAAGTTACCGTTTTCAAAAAAAAAATACAAGTTACCAAAGTATCAAAGGATTGGCATTGCCACCTTCTCAAATAAATTTTAGAGTATATTGAATTGCAAATGGTTCTGGAAATTAAAGTTTGTATGCACACAAAAGCAAATTGACGCACTGATGGAATTGCATCCAATCTTTAATTTGAGGAATTTCAATAGGGCTTTATGTTTTTGAGACTCTGTGTGGGAGACTACCGTCCTAGTTGTTCATCGACGACATTGTTAGGGTGCGTTTGGTTCGCACATGGGAATCGGAATCGGAATATGTATCAAATATTTGGTAATGGTAATGGGTTTTGGTGGAAGTATTTAACATGTTTGGTAATTGGGTGGAATGGGGATGATTATTAATAGTGAGAAAGAAAGGAGGAAGGGAGATAAAACCCTTATGTAATAAGGGTATGGATTTTGTCATTAATGGGGTATTCCAAACCCATAGTAACATTCACAAAACCTATCAACTAAACACAAACAATCACTTTCATACCCATTCCTTATGCCTAAACCTACCAACCAAACACACCCTTAGTGTAGCTTTGCATCATTTTAAGCATCCATAGCAGTGGTTATTTTGGGGTTATTGATTATTGATACAGTACACATCTAGGTGGAGGAGAGAGAGGCAAAGAGAGAGAAGAGAAAGAATCTCCTGCAAAATTGAGGGTGTGTTTGGTTCGCACATGGGAATCGGAATCGGAATGGGTATCAAATAATTGGTAATGGTAATGGGTTTTGGTGAAAGTATTTAGCATGTTTGGTAGTTGGGTAGAATGGTAATGGTTATTAATAGTTGAGGAAGAAAGGAGGAATGGAGATGAAACCCTTATATAATTAGGGTATGAGTTTTATCATTAATGAGGTATTCCAAACCCATAGTAGCATTCACAAAACCTATCAACCAAACACAAGCAATCACTTTCATATCCATTCCTTATGCCTAAACCCACCAACCAAACACTTTCATATCCATTCCTTATGCCTAAACCCACCAACCAAACACACCCTTATCCATTCCTTATGCCTAAACCCACCAACCAAACACACCCTGAGTTATTGGTACAGTAATCTGTACCCAAAAAAAATAATGATTTGTTGCGCCTGACGCGCGTTAGGCACAACAAGCGCGCCCAGCGGGCGCGTGCAGTGCACGCGCAGGCGCGCTTGACAGTCTGTTGTTTTAATTTATTTGGTTTTTAAATCAGATTTGTTTAATTTTTTTTTCTCCCTCCCATTTTCTCTTTCCTAATTACACTTACAAAAACTCATCAAAAACACAAAAAATCTCATTGATAAGGATGCTCAAGTGGTTGTACGTGTTTTCTTTTGTTGGACTCTTTCCACTGTATTAAAAAAAGCATATAAAGTTTAAAATAACGTACACTAAGGGTGTGTTTGGTTAGTAGGTTTAGGCATAAGGAATGGGTATGAAAGTGATTGTTAGTGTTTGGTTAATAGGTTTTGAAAATGTTACTATGGGTTTGGAATACCCATTAATGAAAAAACTCATAAACTTAGGGTGTGTTTGGTTGGGGGGTTTAGGCATAAGGTATGGGTATCAAAGTGATTGTTAGTGTTTGGTTGATAGGTTTTGTGAATGCTACTATGGGTTTGGAATACCCCATTAATGGCAAAACCCATACCCTTATTAAATAAGGGTTTCATATTCCTTCATCATTTCTTCCCCAACTATTAATAATCATTCTCATTCCACCCAACTACCAAACATGCTAAATACTTTCACCAAAACCCATTACCCTTACCAAGTATTTGATACCCATTCCGATTCCGATTCCCATGTGCGAACCAAACGCACCCTTATTACATAAGGGTTTCATTTCCCTTCTTCATTTCTTCCCCAACTATTACTAATTAATCTCATTCCACCCAACTACCAAACATGCTAAATACTTTCACCAAAACCCATTACCCTTACCAAGTATTTGATACCCATTCCGATTCTGATTCCCATGCTTACCAAGTATTTGATACCCATTCCGATTCTGATTCCCATGTGCACCAAGTATTTGATACCCATTCCGATTCTGATTCCCATGTGCCAACCAAACGCGCCCTAATTTTGTAGGTTTTAACTTGCTCTTATAGTAAATGATACAACTTTACTAAAGCATACAATTCAACACTGTTAGGTACAATATATATCTTATAATTAATTTGTATTTATTAATATTTATTTACTTACCGAACCAAATACATAAACTTGAGCTAGTATAATGAGGGTGTGTTTGGTTCGCACATGGGAATCAAAATCGGAATGGGTATCAAATACTTGGTAGGGGTAATGGGTTTTGGTGAAAGTATTTAGCATGTTTGGTAGTTGGGTGGAATGAGAATGATTATTAATAGTTGGGGAAGAAAAGAGGAAGGGAAATGAAATCCTTATTTAATAAATGTATGGGTTTTATCATTAATGGGGTATTCCAAACCCATAGTAGCTTAGCATTCTCAAAACCTATCAACCAAACAATAACAATCACTTTGATACCCATACCTTATGCCTAAACCTACCAACCAAACACACCTGAGTATTGGAACTCATATCATCAAGCTAAGATTCACGTTATGTGAATTTAGTGTGCTAGCATACAAACACACTGAGTAATCCCCATTGTTTCATGTTTTATAGACCAAATCATGTCATATATATGCATATGATATCGGGGTGTTTGGCAAACGGCTGATAGCTGATAACTGATAGCTGATTGATTTAGCTAGTAGTTGATGGCTGATTGCGTTAACTGGTTTGACCAGCTGGCAGGGCCGTCCCAATAAAAATTGGGGTCCTGTGCAATATATTAATTTGGGCCCTCTTTTAAGTAATTTTTATATATAAATAATAGTTGTTCAAAAAGTTGTGTCAAAAATTTAAAATATAAATATTATATAAAAAAATATATCTAAAATTTCATTTAAAAAGTGACATACGACGTGCACATTTACACGCAAAATCATCCACCAAACATTTGATATCAACTTCTTCCAAAATCTCATTTTCGATAGAGATTAAAGCTAATCCATTGAGTCTCTCTTGCAACATACTTGATCGTAAGTAAGATTTCAACAATTTTAACTTTGAAAAACTCATTTCTGAAGAGATTAAAGCTAATACATATCATCGTTGTGCACACTATCATTTAAAGTTTTTTCAATCTCACAATCATATTGATCTTCTATATGAAGATTAGCATCTAACAATTTTTCTTTGGCATCATCTTTTTGCTCATCTATTTGAATTTTTTTTGTAATAAATTTTTCAAGAGCTTCATTTTGAGATTGAGTTAGTTGCTCAATTCTTCTTTTCTTTTTACGCTTCTCAAACCCAGATGAATATTTTCTAGAAGACATATTTATAAAACCCTAAAGAAAAAAAATTATTTAGAAACTCTATTAACAAATAATTAATCAAGAATTTAATTCTTGATTAAAATCAAATAATCAACCAAAAATTAATATCAAGTACAAAACTTTTGATGCTAATCAAACTTCAAACAGAGAATGACATATAATAATTAATAAGGATAAAGGAATAAATGAATAATTATGAAAGTTGAACCAGAAGTCCAGAACCTGTAGTGTAATGTAGTAGTGCTTTACATGAGTAGTGCAATTCGCCAATTTGATCACTTAAATTGATGGCAAAAACACCAAATCACCAACTAGGCTTGCGGCTTGCCGACGGAGTTGCGGTGCGTTGAAGAGGGTTGCGTGACTTGCGCCGGTTAGGGTAGTAAAGAATCGTATATATACTAATTTTTTTTTTTAATATGGGGCCCCCAATTTTTGGGGGCCCTGTGCGCCGGCCCTGGGCAGACTTGCCCAGGGCCGGCCCTGCCAGCTGGTTGTATTAGCCGATTATAAAAAACTGTTTGGTAAATTAGCTGTTTACTAGTAACTGATTGAATGTAAAATGTCATTTAAGGGCATGAGTGTATTGTATTATTTCAACCTTTATATATATATATATATATAAAGATCTCAAAAAAAAAAAAGGAAAAAAAAGAAAGATAAACTCTAATTAATAAATAATTATAAAATTTGGGTATCATCTATACTTTGTTAAGGACATAAGTTAATTACTTTTGTTTAGTTAACTCTTATTAAATTATATTCTAAAACAATTTTCATTAATTATTTTCAAGTTTTATTATTATTATTATTATTATTATTATTAAGAATGACAAACTCATCACCCGTTGTTTTATTATTATTATTATTATTATTATTATTATTATTATTATTATAAAATAACAAACCCACCACCCATTTAAAAGTAATTCTCATTCGATTGTTTCAAAGGATAAAATAGTCAATATACCCATTTATCCCGATAAGCTGATAAAAAAAAAAGCTACATTCACTAGCTTTTCAATTTTCAGTTTATTAACCCAATCAGCCAAGGCCAATAAGCCATTTACCAAACACTTCAAAATAGCTTATTGGTAGGTCAAACAGCCAAACTTAGTCAAATAAGCTAAAATTTAGTTGATAAGACAATAACCAAACACCCCATCATCTTATTAATTAGTTGAGGAATTGATCATATTCATACAGCAAATGAGATAAATATCACCTTCTCAACAAGATTGGACTAGTTATCATTTTCCATTATATTAAAATTCATCAGGCCAGGTGGGTGAAGCATCCTATTCCTGAATTTATATTATAGTGATTGTTCAGCATACCTGCATATGTTATATGTAGGTGTTCAATAACTTTGGCTTATTGAAAAATAAAATCAAATTGTGATTATTATATTTAAATATTAGAAACTTATTAATTTAGGATCCGTTTGGAAATCCGGAAAATAATTTTTGAAAGTCATTTTTTGAATTTGTCCGTGTTTGGATATTCGATGAAAATAGAGTCAAAGGAAAAATATTCATTATGATCAATAGGAAGAAAAAAAAAACTCAATTTGGAGAAAAATATTTTCCTAATTTTTTAGTGGAAATACATTTTCTAAGTTCTTTATTTTCCTGCCACTCTCTTCTCCCTCATCTCTCTTCATACTAGTTTCTGGATTATTATTATTACCACCACCACCACCACAAGGGATGACCACAATTTAAATTAAACGTGTACTGTAGGAACCGAATTGGAATCAGAATCCAAAAGGTTCTGGTTCAAGTTTAATAATTTCAAAAACGGTTCTGGTTTCAAACTGGAAAAAAAAAACTGTAAGTCTACGTGGACTTTGATTCTTATTAAAATTTCGATAAGATACATAGACAATTTAATTGTGGTAAAATTGAGTGCAAGCTCAAAATTATTTTTATGTTTTTAGTTTAACTTTAAAGTTTAAATATTTGATATAACAAATTTAAAAAAAATTAGAACAAAAAAGTTCCTAACAAACAAAATTAATTGTTGAATTTGAACTATTTTAAAAATATAAAATATAATTTAAAAAAAAAATTACATGGTTCGAACTGCAAGCCGAACCTTTCAGGACGGTTCCAATTCCGATTTTTCATTTTCCAAAACCGCAAACTGCCAGTTCAGAATCATAACCGAACCGTGGTCACGTCTACCACCAACACCACTACTTATTATTATTACTATTATATTGTTGTTGTTATTATTATTATAAAAAAATAATATATTTATTTTCAAGAAAATAATCAAATAGACAAAATATAATTTCTAATATTTCAGCAAAATTGAAAAAAAAATAGCTTTATGACCTTTAACTAAACACTATAATTAAAATGTTTTTGATAAATAAGTCAGTTTTTGAAAATCACTTTCTAGAAAATATTTTTCAAGTTTCCAAACGCACATTAATTAATGTTAAATCATTGTACACGGAACATTATATTATATCTAATTATATTATTTGATCCTAAAAAAACCAACCTCTTAAATTATTTATTAGTTTATAATTAAGTGCGATATAATATTTAAAAAGCCTGGAATTTGTTTAGGAAGTTAAATTTGAAATATTTAATTATATGAAGTAAATATTCCAAGTCATTATATTTTAAAATATGATGCTAATAAAGTGTAATATATATATATATATATATATATATATATATATATATATATATATATATATATATAGAATGACGTTCAGGTGCGTACGGGCTGCCCAGGAGAGAACTGCGGACAAATCGCAGTGCACCACGTGTCCAGGATGTAGTTGCACCTAACGTTATAACTAGGTGCACGTAATGTTATAACTAGATGCACCTAAGTGCACCCACGTGCATAAATGTTAACAAGGTAAAATACTTGCACTTGTAAATGAAAATAGGTGCACACGTGCAAGTAAAATGTATTACAAGTGCAAGTAAATTGTACAATGAGCATCAATACTAAGTGCACATAATGTTATAACTAGGTGCACCTAATGTTATAACTAGATGCACATAGGTTGCACCCAGGTGCATGAATGTTAACAAAGTAAATTACTTGCACAAGTGCAAGTAAAATGTATTGCAGATGCAAGTAAAGTGTATTATAAGTGCAAGTGAATTGTACACATGAGCATCAATACTAAGTACAGTGCATCTACTGTTATAACTAGGTGCACCTAATGTTATAATTAGGTGCACCTAAGTTGCACCTAGATGTATGAATATTAACAAGGTAAATACTTGCATTTGTAAGTGAAAATATTTGCGAAAATAGGTGCATGAATATTAACAAGGTAAATTACTTGCACTTGTAAGTGAAAATAGGTGCGAAAATAGGTGCACTTGTAAGTGAAACTAGGTGCACCAAAGTTCCAGTTGTTTACGAAAATGTCACCGCGTCGTTTTTTTTTTTAAATTACATCTAATTCGTTGATCTGGACACGTGGACGGATGTGAAGTGTTCTCATTTCTATCTTGGGCGACAGTTCACATGGGAGTGCGCCCCTATATATATATATATATATATATATATATATATATATATATATATATATATATATATAAAATCGTCACAACAAAATATTTAGATTGGGTTGAATGTTTTAGGTGAAATATCCTAATTGAATATAATCATCACAACAAAATAAATGTTTGAGAAAATTTCACTTTTGGTTACTTGACAATTATAGATGAATAAATTTGGTCCTTAATTATTAAAATTTTATAATTAGGTGCATGGCTATGTAAATTTTATAGCAAATGTATAGAGAAGCAAATAGATCTATTGTAGGAAGTTTTAAGCAAATGCATATGAGGAGTCCATTGTATTTTCTTTTTTGGTAAATTTAGCAACACGTTCGCTCCGGGAGGCACGGGAACTGGCTCAAAAGGAATCGTCATTTGTGGGAATTGAACCAAGGTTCTCCCAGAATTCTTCTCCGAGAAGAGAGCTCATTTGCCACTTCAGCTACCCCATTGGGTTTCTTTTCATTGTATTAAAAATATATAATAAAACCCACTCCCATCATTTATGTGGGAATGCAAATCGGGACACCGAGTGCCACTAGACCACAAGGTATTTGGCATCTTATTAATTACTTAAGAATTGATCATTTACATAGCAAATGATGAGATATCACCTTTTGAACAATTCGCATAATTTCAATTCGACAAGATTGGAGTAGTTATCATTTTCCATCAAAATTCATTTGGTAGGTGAAATATCTTAATCCTGAATTTAAAGTCATTGCTTGTTCAACAGAGGGGCGGAGTCAAGAATTTTCTATAGTGGGCGAAAAATTAGTGCACAGTGGATTGAATTCGACTTCTTGAACTATATTTTTTTTGAACACAAGTGACTCTATTATATTGTAGTATCTGCTCATCTACTTTTTCAAACGGTTGAAGCACAAAGAGTCAATATTACCTCCACTAAAGCTCAATCTCATGACCTTCCATATGGGAGAGTTACTCCAGGGAGTATATGCCACATGATCACAAGGTGCTTGGCACTTCTTGACCTATAGTATATTCTATACATAACTATTTAAGCTAACTCATCTTTGTTGAAAGTTTTAGAATAAAATGAGATATAAGTTGCTATTTTGTGGTACAAATATATGTGGAGTCCACTTTCGATATATTGTATGCTCAAACGGATATTGGGTGAATGAAAAAGTGATTCTGAAAGTAGACCCATTTGAATTGAAAAATGGTGGAAAGATCTTGGTTTTTTTATTTTTATTTTTTTATAGTATTACAATCTAACATATACATAATATAATATTGCCTCCACTAAGGCTCAAAACCCCCATTCCATGTGAGAGTGCAACCGGGTACCACTAGACCACAAGATCTTTGGTACAAAGATTTTGTTTAAACACTTATCCTACATTGATTTGCACCACTATATATACAAGCGCCTTTTAGAAAAAGGTTGAATCGTATAGTATAGAAGCGCTCTCTCTCTCATGCACATATACTAAAGTCGTAATCTATTCTTCCTCCTCTTTCCTCCGTTGCAACTACAAAATATATATATTTATAGAAATTTTTTGTGTATCAACTTATTCACCACCTATAATCTTTTAGCAAATATAAATAATAAAAAATTATAGTTCAGTTATATATACGCAAATAATATATGTATTGTATACACACACATATGATTTACCATTCATAGAAATTTAATTAAAATATAATTAATAATGAAATAAATTATATGAGTTTTAAATAAAATGATAATGAAATAATAGGAAAAATATGTATCAACTTATTTACCACCTACAATCTTTTAGCAAATATAAATAATTAAACATTATAGTTCAAGTTATATATACGCAAATAATATATGTATTATATACATACGCATATGATTTACCATCATAGAAATTTAATTGAAATATAATTAACAATTAAATAAATTATTTAATCATTTTAATAAAATGATAATTAAATAATAGGAAAAAACTAGATATCATAGATATAAGTGTATGGTAATAATGATGGAGTCGTCAATGTTTAAATTAAACAGTAACGGAGTTATGACGGTGTAAATGTAATTTTTTCTAACAAGAATATATTAGGGACATTTTTGTCTAATACAATTAAATTGTACAACATTTAAAGTAAAATTTATACTTTTATTAACATACAAAAAAAGGACATAAATCAAGAATATAACTTGGATTGAAACTTATTATATTTTTATTTATACTCTACATTTATGTCCATTTTTTCCGTTACTTTTTTCTTGTTTTTTTTTTTTTAATAGTATACATTATGCTATGCTATATTTTAGTCAAAAAATACCACTAATGTTCAGTGTTGTAAAAATCGGCCTAGGCGGCGCCTAGGCGCCCCTAGGCCGTTCCGCTTTCACTCTTAGGTGGCAAAAAATCGGCCGGTCGATTTCGGCCAACTTGTCTGAGTCGACAGATTTCATCCGATTTTGACCGAGTTATTTCAATTTTGACCAAGCCAACTTGTCCGAGTCAATTGATTTCATCATACTGCTACTGTAAGTTTTAAACTTTAAACCTTTAATTTCTTTCATTAGTTAATCGAATTTATTCATTCATTCTATAATCCAATTTATTAATTACTCCGTAATAATTATTCATTTATTTGATTTATTTCATACTTCATTAATTAATAATCATTATTACCAGATCCTTCTACACACCCATATGTAGTACACAATTTACAAATGATTCACAGAGATGCATAATAAAATATGAACCCAAATTTTATTAGTCAACGTTGAAATAGATACGGTCATGCGAGATGCATATATAATGATTCATTAGTTATTATTGATAGTTTGCTACTTTGAATCTTTGGATGATTGAAGTATTTTAGTATTTCATATTTGTGTATTTTTATTTTTATTTTAATACTGCTATGATGTGTATGACTTATGAATTATCATTATTTCATTTATTAGGATGTGTTATTTGATTGAATGTTGAAAACAGTCTCATTAAAATTGTCAAACTGCGGGTGCGTTTGGTTCGCACATAAGAATCGGAATCGAAATGTGTATCAAATACTTGGTAAGGGTAATGAGTTTTGGTGAAAGTATTTAGCATGTTTGGTAGTTGGGTGGAATGAGAATGATTATTAATAGTTGGGGAAGAAAGGAGGAAGGGAAATGAAACCCTTATTTAATAGGGGTTTGGGTTTTCTCATTAATGGGGTATTCCAAACCCATAGTAGCATTCTCAAAACCTATCAACCAAACACTAACAATCACTTTCATACCCATTACTTATGCCTAAACCCACCAACCAAACACACCCTGCAAGTCTGTCATTGTTTTTTTTTTTTGTGTCTGCCTAGCGCCGCCTAGGCGCTAGGCGTTACCCGTGCGCTGGACTAGCGCCTAGCGCCTACTGCAACCATGCTACTCTTATAATTTCTGTTATCATTTCCAACTATTGTTGTCATGCACATGCATCCACAATATATTTTATTATCTTCTTCAATGGTAATAATATATAGACATTATATATTGAAGTACTATATAAGTTATTTTCTAAAATATAAATATCTAATTTATAAAAATGGTTTACATAATAAAAAAGTAATAATAATAATAAGAGCACCCCTATCAGGGTTCAGAAGAATAGCCAACTTGGCATGAGAGAGGTGAAGAAAGAGAAGAGAAATGAAGGTAGCTCCTGCAAATAAGGGGATTATAGCACAGTAAAACTGACACAATAGGATTCACAGCATGGACGCGCACAGCAGCCTCCCATGCGGGCGCGTGCACTGCATCAGGTGTGTAGAAGCCTCAGGCGCGCCTGACAACTAACTTATTTTTTTTTTATTTTGATTTGTTTTATTTATTTTTTCCTCCCGACTCACTTTCTCTTTCCTAATCACACTTACAAAAACTCTTAAAAAACCGCGAAAAAACTCCATTGATAAGGATGCTCTAATAATAATAATAATAATTGTGTGCATTGTGCGTTTGAAATATTAGATTGTGTGCATTTATGTAGAAGACTGTGTGCATTCATGTACAAAATGTACAAGTTCGCAGTTCTCACAAGATATATATATATATATATATATATATATATATATATATATAGGAAAAATGACACTTTTTCTCCCTATGTTATGTGCATATAGCACTTTTTCCCCTGTGTTATTAAATTGACTGTTTTTCCCCCTGAAATGTTAAATTGGCATTTTTACCCTTAGAAATAATTATTTCATTTATTTTTTTTTCTCCAACAAATTATTACTTATATGTATGGATGATCACGATTCGGTTCGAACCTAACCAAACACTGTAGCAATCATACCGAAATAGTACGAACGGTTCTGGTTAAGATTCAGAACCGAAAAAAATAAAATTAAATAATTGTTGAACCGTGAACCGGAACTGAACCACAGTCATATATAGTGAAAATGATCAAGCACTTATTTTGATAAATCGGTACGGTTCGATTCCAATTTCGATTTTGAACCGCCAATCAAAACTTATTTATTTATTTATTTATTTTATTTCTTATTTAAAAATAGTCTAAATTCAACAATTATTTTATTTTATTTTTCGATTCTGAATTGTAACCGTAACTACCGTCCATACTATTTAAGTTTAATTGCTACAATGTTCGATTAGGTTCGTATTGAACCGTGATCTTCCATACATATTAGTAATAATTGGTTGGAGAATAAAAATAAATGAAATAATTATTTTTAAGGGCAAAAATGTCAATTTAACATTACAAGGGGAAAA